>NC_061112.1:373776-400305 GCF_002878395.1 Capsicum annuum
GTCATTTTGAATTCCAGTTATGTCTTTTGGACTAATGAATGCCCCTAAAGCTTTCATAGATTTGATGAACAGAGTATTCAAGCAGTACTTGGACATATTCGTTATAGCCTTCATTGATGATATCCTCATCTATTCCCATAGTGAGAATGATCACGCAGACCATCTGAGAATTATGTTACAGTCCCTTAGATCTCATTAGTTGTTCGCCAATTTTAGTAAGTACAAATTTTAGCTAAGATCAGTAGCTTTTCTTGGCCATCTTATTTTCAGTAATGGCATTAGAGTTGACCCTTAAAAGACTGAAGTAGTGAGAAACTGGCCTAGACCTATCTCTCCATCAAAAATTTAGAGTTTCTTGGGTTTGGCTGGCTATTACAGATGATTTATTGAAGGGCTTTCTTCTATTTCATCCCCTATGTCTCCATTGACTCAGAAAAAATTTAAATTCCAATGGTTAAATTCTTGTGAGAAGAGTTTTTAGAAGTTGAAGACTCGACTCACTTTCGTCCAAGTCTTTAGTTTTTCAGATAGTTCGATGGATTTTTAGTTTACTGTGATGCATCCAGAGTTGATCTTGGTAGTTTTTTTATGCACAGAGGAAAAGTCACAGCTTACGCTTCTAGACAGCATAAACCCTATGAGATGAATTATCCTACCCATGATCTTGAGTTAGCAGCAGTTATTTTCGCCTTACAAATTTTGAGGCACAATCTTTATAGGATTCAGGTTGATGTGTTCAATGACTATAAGTTCTTACAGTACGTGTTCACATAGAAATATCTAAATCTTCATCAGAGAAGGTAGCTTAAGTGTTAAAAGATTATGATACGAGTATATTGCATCATTCGGGCAAGGCCAATGTAGTGGCAGGTACCCTTAGCAGGTTGTCTATGGTAGTATTGCTCATGTTGAAGAGGATAAGAAGAAGTTAGTTCAAGAGGTTCATCCGCTTACTAGATTATGTGTTCGGTTGGTTAATTCAACTGAAGGTAGTATATAGGTTCAGAATATTTCAGAATCTTCATTGGTTATCAAAGTGAAAGAAAAGCAAGATATGGATCCTAGTTTGGTTAAGTTGAAGAAGAAAGTTAGAGATCAAAATTAGTGGTTTTCTGCCAAGAGGGAGATAGTGTGCTTCTTTGTCAGGGCAGGTTATGTGTTTCGTATGTTTATGGTTTGAGACAATGCATACTTGCAGAAGTTCATGGTGCACGATACATGCAGATAATGCATATGTGGGAAATCTATCGGTGGATTGGTATGAAGAAGGATATTATAGAGTTAGTGGCTAAGTGCCTGAATTATCAGCAGGTTAAGGTTGGGTGACAAAGACCTAGTGTGCATTGCAAGAGTTTATCATTCCCACTTTGAAGTAGGAAGTGGTGAACATGGATTTTGGGACAGGGTTGTCTCGTATGTATTGTCAATATGATTCGATTTGGGTGATTATTGATAGAATAACCAAGTCATCCTATTTCTTGTCAGTCCATACTTTGTACTCAGTGGAGGATTATCCTAGGCTTTATATTAGGGAGTTGGTCAAGTTAAATGGAATTCCATTTTCTATCATATCATATAGAGGTACTCACTTTAGCTATCACTTTTGGAAGGCTTTTCAGAAGGGTCTAGGTACCCAAGTTCATCTCAGTATAACTTTCCATCTCTATACTGATGGTCAGGAAGAGAGAACCATTCAGACCTTAGAAGATATGTTGAGGTCATATTTTATTGACTTTAAAGTTAGGTGGGATGACCACTTACCTTTGATTGAGTTTTCTTACAACAACAGTTATAACTCTAGTATTCAGATGGCTCTGTTTAAGACTCTCCATGGTAGGAGATGTAGATATCTCATTGGTTGGTTTGAAGCAGGTAAGGCTACTATAATAGGGTTAGATTCATTATTTGAGGTAATGGAGAAGGTTCAGTTAATTCAAGAGAGGCTGAAGACAGCCTAAAGCCGTCAAAAATCTTATGTAGACATGAGGAGAAGAGATCTTGAGTTTGAGTTTGGTGATTTGATCTATTTTAAAATTTTACCTATGAAGGGAGTGAATAGATTTGACAAGAAGGGTAAACTCGATCACTGTTATATTGTTCAATATAGAATCTTGAACTATTTTGGGAAGGTAGCCTATGAGTTAGAGTAGCCTGGAGATTTGGAGTCCGTACATTAAATGTTCCGTGTTTCTTTGTTAAATAAGTGTTTTGGTAATTCAACTGTAGTTATTTCTTTATAAGATATGGACGTTAAGGATAGCTTTTCCTATGAGGAAGTCCCAGTTGAGATCCTTGATCGTCAGATTTGAAGGCTAAGGAATAAAGAAGTTCCCTTTGTTAAGGTTCTTTGGCAGAATCAGTCTGTTGAGGGAGCTACTTCGGAAGCAGAAGTAGATATGCGAACCAAGTACCCCCATCTTTTCTTCGCAAACTCAGATAAGTTTGAGGTAACAATTCTTCCTTAAATTGATTTTTTTCGTTCTCAGTTTCAGTTATGTAACCATTCCTATGTCATTACATGCATTCATGAAATTAGTTCAATTCATGTATCATGCTTCAGAATCAGTTGAGTAATCATGTTCCAAGTCATGCATGTTCAGTATGTGATCTCAGTTATCTTAGTACAGTACTCTCAGTCTAACCAGTCATATTCGAGGAGAAATATTCCCAAGAGGTAAATATTGTAATACCAGGTACTAATCTTTGCTCAATTCAGCTTTTAGTTGCATGTATAAGGGGCTTAAGGCCTTAAATTTTTGACTAAGTGTTGGGGACTTAGTTATTTTTAGGAACTATAACTTCGAGGTTTTTTATTTTGGTCTTCCCGACCTCGAAACATTGGTTTTTGAGTTGATTCATGTTTAGGGATGTAAAAGGAATGTCTCAGAGGAGTTTTGGAATTTGGACAAGGTTTGGGTCATGTTTGGATCAAAAAACTAGTGGGTCACCACAATAATCCCGTAAAGCAACATGAGTCCCGATGTCATGCAGACCGCATCGTGGTGAGGGAAATCAATGATCACGATAAGACCGCATCGTGGTTAACCTGTTGAGTCCAATTCTGAATTTAAATGACTGGGGGCAATTGGCTCTTTTTTCCCTCAACCCAATCATTCATATCATGACTTCAGGTATCAGTTAGGGCATTATTTTCCCTTTTTCTCAATAAAACCCTCCCCTTTCCCTAAGAACAAAATTGAGTTTTTTTTCCCCAAGAAATAAATAATTCAAGTTACCCTAGTTTAAGAACCTTTAATAAAGAATCAAGATTAGTGTTTTCCTTTCAAGTTAAGAAGCTGGAGGTATGTCGGGTGTTTATTCATGGGTCCCTTTCATCTATAGAGCCAAGAAATCCTTTTTTAAATTAAGGAATGGATTTTTCTATTATTATGATATTTTACATGTTCAAGATGATTTTAATTCATGTATTCCTTGGTAATTTAATTTTAATTCAGCCCATGTATGATCCCATGAAATAATTGATTTACTCATGCTTTAAATCTTACTTTCCTATGTCTTTTTCAAGTGAATTTCATACTGTTGATTTCTCATGTTTAGAGTATCCTCATGCTCAAGTCCCTGCTTTCCACATGTTTGGTGAAATGTCCATTTCTTAGATTTAACCATGATTCCATACTACGGTTTTAAGCTTAAATGTCATATTTTATGATCATTCAGTGCTGGCGGGTTATGAACACCTGATATCTTTGTGTTTTTACTTGATTTTAGATTTTTAAGTAATGATTAAGTTCAATAATGAATATTACTATTTACTTAGTTCATATATTCATGATGAGCACTATCAAAAATAATGTTCAGTTAAACTTAGTTCAGTTCAGTACTAGTGTTAGTTAAGCTGGGAGTAGGATTTAGCACCAAGCAAACTGAGGGATGGGGGCTCACCCACCAGTTAGGACTGGGTCCTTAGTAGCAGTCCATAAGTCCCAGAACTACGTAGCCAGTGTAGGATTATAAGATATCACCCACCAGTTTAGGATTGAAACTCTCTTAGGGGTCACCCGCCAGTTTAGGACTGACTCCCTAGTCCTTCGAGACATCAGACTAGTGAATCCACACAGCCAGTGTTAGTATCCGTGGAACAGTACTGCCATCCTTCCAACTAGGGTTACAGCTTAGACCCCAATTATCTCAAATTAGGGCATGTTGATTACATGATACCTCCCACAGTTTTCACCTGTATTTCAGTATATCTTAGTTAAGGTTTGCTTGACCAAGTGTACAAATTAGATTTACAGTTATTCAGTTATACAGATTTCAGCCTCTCAATTTACAGATTATTTCATAAATATATTTATGTTTGGTCTTGCATTCTCAGATATTACATGTTCGTACTTTTATGCTCAGTTTTCTCATGCATTTCAGTCATTCCTTATCTCACGTACCAGCACATTCAAAGTAATTATCACATATTTTGCTTTGTTTTATGTTGTCTTATAGCATAGGTTTGAATGCTCAAGTTCTCGACCGTTCATAAACAACTCCGCATTACCCAGTAATAGCAGTGGTGATTCCTCATCCATCGAGGACATAATTTATTTATCTCAGTTATTTCAGTGTTTTCTTATGTTCATATAGTCAAAATTAATTGGGGGCTTGTCCCGTCAACTCCCCATGATATTTAGAGGCTTTCAAACAATCAGTTAGATCGTCAGTCAGTCAATTCAATATTATCAGTTGTTACAGACATTTCAGACTTGATATTTACATATATTCAGTATTTAGATTTTCAGTATTTTATCAGCTTGTCTTCTACATATGTTATATCAGTGCCATTTCATTTACAGCAAGTACTAGCTCATGGGTTAGCTTGTGCTCACTTGTAACCATAAGCACCATTGTCGTGACTAGGGGGTAGCCTTGGGTCATGACAATGTACAAGCCTTTTGTCTTACTTTGGGCAATTGAAGAAGATGGTAGCAAATTTTTGAATCCTTTCTCACTTGTTTAGATATGAATTTGACTCAAAAATAGGAGAAATGATGATAATGATTTTCTATTTGACATTTCAGACACAAATAATAAAAAGAAAATATATAAAAAAAAATACAATAGACATTTCTTTTACAAAAAATAAGGAAAGAAAAGCCTATATTAGTGTGGTAGTCAACACCAGTGATTATGAAATACAAATTGGATTAAGCAACCTAATCTTTCCCATCCTAATCATTTGTCAACTTTGCCAACTTATTGAATTTGAAATCAAGCTACTCTTGAACTTGTTGCCTCTATATCACAGACCTTATTCGGCTAGTGGCACCCCAAAGTATTTTTGCCAATGGGCCTCTCTCATCTATATTTCTCTCAACTCACTGTCGGCTTATGGTGCCTATGAGGATTTTCACTAATAATACTCTCTTATTTTCATTTATCTCAACTTACTATCACCTTATAGTGTCCATGAGATTTTTCACCAATAAGACTCTCTTTTTTATTTCTCTCATATTTTTATGCTGATGAAGGACAATCGTGTCCAAAATATGGAACATCATATACCCATAACACGCTTAACCTTGGCATTCTCAAAGATTGATCTAAAGGTCTTTCTTTAAATGTAACTGGGCCTTTTGATAGGGTTAGAAAGAAAAACGGCTTGAGGCTCAAAATATACATAACATAGGGTGAGACTTACAAGTTTTGAAATTGACTCATAAAGAAAATAACTTTTGCCACAGTTTCATTTAAATTGAATAACTTGAATTTTTACTTGGTTGGACCGTACTCTAGAGTAAGGCTGCCTAAGTATCTTGTCATAGCAAGAATTGGATCAAACAAAGTTCAAGCTGCCTAAGTATTCATAGCAAGAATTGGATCAAACATAGCTCAAGAAGTTTTTTTTTTTTTTTGCTTGATTTTGATTTTCTTTCTCTTTTTTCTTTATTTTCACTCTAACTTTGGCTTCCTTTTTTCATTTTTCTTTTTTTTTTGTAATTTTTTCTAACTTTATTTATTTCTCTTGACACCTTTTTTTTTTACTTTTTAAGACTCTATTTTGATTCCATAAGAAGGATATGAAAGAAAATAGAATAAAACTCAAAAAAAGGTAAACAAAGGATGACATAATATTTGGATAGCTGAATAAAATGTCTTCGTCATAGAAATTCTTAAAAATGCAAGTACATATCATGCAATATGAAAGAGAAAATTGAAGATAACTTATACCATCTTTTCCATAACATTAATTTTAACTGAGTATGTGTGTTACTTCTTCTTCTGTACTTGTCAAATATACAAATTCATCTTTGTTGTAATGACTCATATTTTAGTGGAGAAAATTTTCCTTTTTGTTGCTCTTGATATAGTAGATTGTCCACCAAATGTTTGATCTTATTCAAAATGCTTGAGATATACCTTTCAACTGATGACCAGGTTATACTTAAGTTGAAAAGTGATTGCCTCAATCTATTGAAGTGAGGTTGTCACTCGGTCACCAAACATCTCAACACTTTATTTATTTCCTTATATACTTTTTACAACTTTAATATCTTGATTTTATGTTTTCAAGATTAGATTGGGTTTTAAGATTTGGCTAAAAATTCAGCATGCATATCATATCACTAGAACCAACTAAAATGTTACGTGTAAAGAAAATAAATAAATAATGTGTATTAAAAATAAAAGGTAAAAAAGGACACTATATTTTGTTGAAAAAACAAGATAGAAGAGTTTGAACATTAATGGAAAAGAAACAAGACAAGATAAACTCGAACTGTAATCCTGAAATAATTCAAATAACCAAAAAATAAATAAAACAAACTACCACAAATCCATTCTAATAGGGAGGGGAGTGACTTCCTAATTGTTGGGCTTGACATCTTATCCACTAAGTTGCACATCAGCATGTCTAGAGCTTTCACCACCTTCAAGTACAGTTGCCTCAACAAAAAAGTTTTGGGTCCTCATTTTTAACTCATTACTTTCCATGTATTATGCATTACTATGTACTGGAAAAAATTCTATGCAATGCTTGTAGAGTTAATGTCCTGTACCATAATCAATTATCTTGAATCATCCTTTCTATTTCTCTTTTTAAAGAACAGTAATCTTCAATACTATGTCCATGAACTATGATATGCATATTATACATTAGGATAAAAAAATTAACTGTGGGTCGAAAGTGTACCCAATGAGAGGAGTGATTACGCCTCCGTATCTCAATTTTTGAATAAACTAGTATACGATTCTCTAATTGGTGTGAAACTATCCCTTGGCTTCTACCTTTTTCATTGTTTGGCTTATATCGATAATTGAATCTAAAGGAGCTTTGGTATGTAGGTAAATGTGGAGGATGATTCTGAGGGGTTGGTGCACACTGTAGATGGTAAGAAGGGCTCATGCATATGGTTGTTCATTATAATAAGATACTAAGAGGTGGAATGGAATATAATAGATTTTGAGGAGGAACATAGTATCGTAGATGGTTATATAGGTCTTGGATATAGATTTGGGATTGAGATTGTCCGTATGGTGATGCGTACCTTTCAAACTTTATCAAAATCTTGACACAACAATAGCCATATCCTCTTTTCTTTTCTTTATTCCAAAACTTTCAGAACCATTTTAAATTGTTTGTGTTGTTTCTTTCAAAGCATCTTGGCTTATGGTTCTTCCAGACTTAATTCTATTTTTTACTATTTTGCCAACCTTAATGACCTCGACAAACATATTTCCAATAGTGGAAAGTAAATAATGAAAGTAGTCAAGTTCCTGTGCCTGGAGAAAAATATCAATCATCTCAGACTCATTTATTGATGGCTTAACTCTAGCAGCTTGCTCTGTCCATCTAACAACATATTCTTAAAAACATTTGATATTCTTTTTTCTCATGTTGGCAAGTGTAGTACAATCCAAAACTATATCGATATTATACAAAAATTGCATGACATGATTTTGAGATATGTCATCCCAAACATGAAAACGAGAGATATCTTGATAAATGATATATTCTAAAGCCATCTCTGCCAAATTCTCTCCAAAATAAGCCATCAATAATTCCTCTTTCCACCTAGTCCTCTTAGTTGATTACATAACCTTTTCAAATAAGCCAAAGGATTATTGTACCCCTTGTACTTGTCAAACTTAGGTGTTTTTAACCCTAGAGGCAAATGGATATTGAGAAACATACATATATCTTTATGCTCTTTCGCCCTCCTAGTCCTTGCATAATTCACATTTTTGCTCCAAACTTTTTACTTTCCTGGCCATCTCTTCTTGTTCCATATTTTTAACAGTCTTCTCAATCACGATAGGAGAACTGTGCTGATGAGCGGGATAATATGAATTTGGTGGTTTGAAAGTCAATTCAAGAGGATAGAATTGATCATGATTTGGCTCACCAGCAAGTTTCTGTATCATCTATTAAGGGCCTGTATTAGTTGGCACTACAGGAATAAAAATCAGGTTGTTTGTGAGAGATGGATTTAGAGGGTTCATGGTAGAGGTATCAGCAGCGCTAGACACATTAGTTATAGGCAGAATACATGTGGGTAAAGGGGATCGCTAATTTGGGCTTAAGTGGAACTTGGATCATTCATATTCGAAAGTTCAGGGATTGGGGAAGATAGGTCTTGTCCATTCATCCAAGCTTGATACATCTCTGCTATATATTATTTCAATAGCCTATGCTCCTTGATTGATGAAAATTCTTGCGGAACTAATTAACTTTGGGTTTTTTCGTTGTCAAACTTCATACCCTCGTTGATGTCCTCTTTTATTTTTCTTTTACCTATTATCGTATGAATGATATGCTAGCTTAACTACAAACCAACCAGCTTAATACTATTTTGACTTTGGATATAATGAATGTGTCAGGGGAAATATTTTCACAAATTTTTTAAAGAATATCATCAAACTCTATAAGGGTTGCCTACGTATCTCATCAAGGTAAGAATTAGGTATGTGTAGTTCGTGAAGACCAAAAAAATTAATTTATTTTTATTTTAAAAAATTTCAGCTTTTTAAAGAATCAGTCATGAAAGTTGATGAAAAATATACTCTCTTCTATTTTACAAAGCTACCTAAAGTCAGTTATCAATTAAATGATCACTTCAAATAAATGTCAAAGTGCGCATAGGATGCACATGTTGATCATATAAAGAGGGACAACTATCCTAGATGAATCTGATCCCTGTGCTAAGTCCCGCTAAGTCAGACGTGCATGATGTAGATAAGACGGAGTTTAATATGGACAATCACTATCTAAGGCTTGTTCGACTAGGTTTAACATCCTGGTGGAATAAGGGGTTATTTGGTTGGAAATGTAGTTATGCTGGGATTAGTTATGTTAGGATAAGTTATAATGGGACAAGTTATACTGGGATTAGTTAGGCTGGAATTATTTTTTATTGAGTGTTTGGTTTGTTGTATTTAAAGTAATATGTATGGTATAATTTGTAAGAATAAATTAATTGATTAACAAAATTCCCTCCATCTTATTTAGCTTAATTTTTTTGTGTATGTGCATTTTCATGATAATATCGTGTGTATTTTAAAAATAAAACTTTCATCTTATTTAGCTTTAATTTTTGCATGTGTCTTCCTATGATTATGCCATGTGTGTTTAAAAAAAAATCTTACTACATCTTATATTTGAAATAAAAACTTCCAACTTAAGTTTGTTAAAGTAAAAGAAGATTTGTTGTTTATGTCATTTCATTTAACCACATATCACTCATATAATATAGAATATTAAAATTTATTTTTATTAATATATACAACATCACTTTTCAAGTGATTAAAAAACTATTTAATTTAAAATATGTAATTGAACAATGGAGTCGATTGTGAACATGGATCACTCATATAATATAGTGATCAATGTTTCAATTCAAATGCTTAATAATGACTTATAACTATGGCAAGGTCTGTGCTAGTTAATTAAATTTATCTTTGGATAAAAAATTAGTTATAAGAGGCTAATATGGATTTGTGGTTTTGGGGGTAATTTAGGTTGTCGGTAAATATTACTCAATTGAAGATAGGTTAATTAAAACTCTAATAATTTTAATATTTATAAAAATATTCAGAATTAATTCATTACAAATTTCATCTTAAAACAAACAAAATTTAATATTCATCTACATTTTATGCATTTATGAAAAGTTTTTTTGTTTATTATTCATCAAATGTTTAACATAATATGTGAAAAATATTAATATGCATAAAATATTCTTATATTTACTTAACATGTCTACCTATGTTATATAGTTTGTTAGCCATCCAGATGGCTAAATTATAATGTTTATCATTTGTATAAATATAAAATTACTACCTTACTATTTGATTTACGTATATGGTTATGTCAGTATAATTTATGGATCGTGTAAAGTGGTTGAGTTAGATTGATTAATTAATTAATTATGCACATAAGTACGTACATAAAGTGGCCTGTGCATGAATATAGGTAGGGGTAATTTTATCCATTTATAAATTTATTCCAAGGATAAATTATGGTGGGATTGTTATCCTACCAATTGTGTGGATAACTTATCCCAATACTATTTATTAGTCCCAGGATAAGTTATCCCAAATATTGCCAACCAAACATGCATTAAAAATTTTTATCCCTGGATTATTTGCTTTAGCACCTCACACCAAACAACCCCTAAGTGTCTAGACTGACTATAAAACGAGCGGACAACTCGAGTCGGAAAGGAAAAACTTACCAGTAGCAGTGTTTTTGGCCTTACCATTGGTCCTCCAATCCTAAAACATGTATAACTATATATAGATTCCTTCCAAGAAGCGTTGTCGAGTCATTTGGTATCTCAAGGCTCTGGAGCGTGTGCGATAGAAAATAATTTATATTACAATTCAAGTAATATCAAAGTAGTAAATAGGTAGGCAAAGAGCTCATTTTGGCCAACAAATACAATATCAAAAATTAAATAAAGTCAAACAAATTAATACAAAAGCTCGTATTCTAGTTATCCCCAGCAAAGTTGCCAGATATGTCACACTCCTTTTTTGGCGGGGTCGAAAGGGGTTTTTCAACTAAAGTGATGATATTGAATTTGGATTAGTTTATTTACAGAGTTGCCACTTGAATTTGAGTTTGGTGTTCCAAGGCACCTTAATTATTAAATCCCTAGTCAAAATAAAATGACTCTTTATTTTTTTATCTGCGAACTAGAATGCAGATAAGAAATTCTGTTGATCGAGGAAAAGTTGTGATGCATCTCTCGAGTCCCGTGGTACTAGCACGGTTGTTTTATTGACTCATGTCTGGATTAAATAAATTTTTTGGATATAAAATATGTATTAGCCTAGAAGTTAATATATTTAAAATTATCTTATTATATTAATGTGTGCCTTATCGATAGCAGTAATTTCTAGCCTTGCCACGAGTTTTGATGTATTTCTCACGCCTTTGAGATATTTATAAATCGCTCCTATTTTTTCCAAGTCTAAATAAGTTTCTAACATGTTTGAAATCCATCCAATCCAATTAGATTGGTTTTAACAATAATATGTTAATTTTATTATAATGAATGATCGATAGCACTGTTATCCAACTTCATCGTTAACTTTCACTTGTATTAAACTTTGAACATTCATTCTTCTATACTTTTCAAACTTTGACTTGAACTTAAAACTTAGAGAAACTCTATCATTTAATACTTAAACCCAAAGATCATTTTTTTAAAATATTTTTTGTTTAAACAAAAAGACTTAATCTTACATTTGGCTCTAAAGTAGACTAAATTTACCAATATGTATAAGTAAGAAAATAAAATATAATTTTACTGTTAACTACAATATCAATCATTAAAATAATAATTTTTTTCTCATGCCCCAACAATAAAACATGAAACAAATTATGATACAAATGTTACAAAATTACTTAAAAGTCAAATTCACATAATCACATAACATAACAAAGTAGATTTAAAAAAATTAACATAACAAAGTTTACAACAAAATTTAACGAAGTATCTTCGTTAAGAGAGTCCAAGACAATTGCCATGAACATGATGAAAACCTATAAATAAATTAATTTAATATGAGAAAATAAGATCCACAAACATACTGTTGCAGTCATTAAAAATACATAAAAACTTACTTTCTCATATATGAAATCCTTCATATGCCTGTCACAAGTAAATTCCGTAGTGCACAAATTACATCCTTCCTTTTTAAACTTTATTAGTACTCCCTCCGTTTCATTTTAGTTGACCCTTTTTCTAAAAATATTTGTTTCAATTTAGTTGTCCCTTTTGATGAGATCAAGAGTGTTTTATTATGTTCTTCGAATACTACCCTCAACATTAAATATTAAATGACTAAACAAAGTATATTTACTCAAATTTATATTTTCAAAGCATAATTAATAAGGTTAATTTGGTCAAATAAACTCCTAACAAATACTTTCTTAAGGGGAGTGTCAAGTCAAAAAGGGCCAACTACTTTGAAATGAAGGAAGTGATTAATAAAAATAGCAAATAAATACTATTGTCTATTGGTACATTGGGTTAATAAAATACTCAAACCTAATTGTCTATTTAATTTAGCAAAGTTACTTAAAAATTAATAAATTAATATATCAACTAATTAACATACTTCATAATATTACGATAACATATAATGGCATATAAATCACACTCATAATTTGATCAACTTCATAATATTTGAATAAAATCTCCCGTAATCGTGATGTTACATTATGAAAAAGAAAGATTGAATGTTACTTGCAAAAATAATTTACAACAAAAGAAAGAAGAACCGCGAACTCAAAATCATGAATCAAACATCAATCTCCAACTTTTTGTCCAGCCGTTTGCTCTTCTTTCTTGTTTTCTCTAACACTTTGTTTGGATGGTGGTTTGCCATGGTTTCATAATGTATGGTATTGTATGGTATAATATAGTACAATACAATATTTGGATAGACTGTATCGTTCACTGCTATTTGATGACAGTTTTATTATTTGGTTTGACAGTATGGTACTATATTGTAACTGGTAAGTTTACTAAAATGCCCTTAATCATTAAAAATATTAAATTTATCAATAATTATTCATAAAATAATTTTCTTCCTACTATTTTATTGTAATTATGCCATGTAGATATATTAAGTTAAATTCATGTAAATTCTAACAAAGTCAATAGAATAGTAGATCAAATAAATATAATCGAATTTATTTTTTATAGTAACAAATTTCATTTCGTTTTGGTGTTTTGAGATGAGACACTGACCACAAGTACAAAGTTTGAATGCATTTTTTGTGTACACTACAGATGTGTTTGATAAAGGAATCCAAAATAAAAATATGTTTCAAGAAAATAAACTGTTTCTTACTTATTTCGTGTGTTCGTAACACAGAAAAAAATTCTAAAAGCATTTGTATATATTTAACACAAAATAATAAAAACGAATATGATAAAGGGTAGCGGGGTTTAAAAGATAATTTTTTTGTAAAGAAATATTTGAGGGTGGGGGTAGTGGAGTAGGGGGTTGGGATAGGGGTAGGGGTGGGGGGGGGGGTTAAAAAAATTTTAATTTTTTTAAAAAAAATAATTAAAAAAATTATTTCTTTTGTGTGTGTGTGTGTGTGATGTGGGGGAAGGGGGGAGATGGGGGTGGTGTAAGAAAATTCTCTTGAAAGTTTTAAAAAATAAATTTTAAAAATAAAAAAGAAATTGGTGGGGTAGGGGGTCTAGTAGGTGGTGAGGGTGGGTTGGTGATGAGGGTTGGGTAAGAACAAGTTTTTGAAATATTTTAAAAAATATTAAAAAAAGAATTGGGTGGGAGTTTGGTGGGTGTGGGGTGGAGGATTGGAGTAGGAGGTGGAGTTAAATAATATAAGGTGAAGGAAAAAATAAGATTATATAATATTAAGCAAAGACATAATTGGAAAAAAAAATAAGCAAACCATGGGATACCACCAAATTGATGGTTACATAAATTAGAGATTTTCGTGGTTACCAAACCATGATATTAAACCATACCATACCATACATGTTAAGAAATAATCAAAAAAAACATTGTTCTCTTAATAACTATACCATACCATACCATGACAAACCACCATCCAAACAGAGGGTAAGTGTCCTGTTTTGTTCTACTTCATGTGCGTTTGTTCCTTTCTTTTACGTTACTCTCTCTTTTGCTTCTTGTGTTTTTCTTATTTTTTTTCCACCCTTGCTCGTTCTTTTTTTTTTTTAGCTTTTCTACTGGTTTTGTTTCTCTCTTTTCTTACTTCTTCTTTTTTTCTCACTTGTTTTTCTCTAAGTTTTGTTGTTTGCTCTCTTATCTATTTCTCTCTGTTTTCATATCAAATTTCAAAGTGTTCCCTCTTTTCTTTCTCTTCCTTCTCCGTTGTTTTTCTTGTTTCTCTCTTTCTTTTTCTCTCTTTTTTTCTTTTGATCCTTGCTTTCCATCCTCTCCCGTGTGTGTTGTTATATCTTTATATAATGCATCGGTGGTGTGTGTGCATATAGTGTATTGTGTGTGCATGTATGTTGTGTCGTATGTGCATGAGTTAGGGATATAAGAGGTTGACAATGGGACGTGGAGAATGTGTGGGGAAGTTGGGTAGTTTTTGAATTTTTTCTTTTTTTTTAAAGATAAAAAAAAAGTAAAATAATAATAATAATAATAATAATAATAAATATTAATTAATTAATTTTTTATACTAAAAAAATATAAGAAAAGTTTATAGCTAGCCTAAAATAAAATATAATTAAGAGAATAATAGAATTACTAGCTTATTTATTAATACCTAAATTAAAAGAAAAATATATTTTCGCAAATTTTCTTATTATTTTAAAATAAAAATAAAGCATATCCTAAAATACAAATCTATTTTTAAAGAAAATCTTTTTCACAATTTTTCAAATAAAACCTACTAAAAAATAAAAATAAAAGTTGAAAAAGAATTAGACAAAATAATTTTTTGATGTTAAAAATTAGTAAAAGTTAAGGGAGGATTAAAAATTACGTATCTACATGCATCATCAACTTCTGCATTTATTTTTAGGTGAAAGTTGTGTCTTGGTTTTTCTTGTCTCTCGTAAGAGCTCTTGTACATGTCTGGACTAGGACTCGATATTGTTTTGTTATAAATGGTTGATGTAAAAAAATCGATTATTATATTTTTATTAGTTTTAATATCAATTACCAATGATTTGAAAAAGTTATAAATTGATTTCCGCATAATCATGGTTTTTGGTAAGTTTCCCTATTCTATTTAAGAGTAGGGTAGATGTATGCATGATTTTATTTGGATAATGAAATTAAGTGATAGAGTGGAAGGGCTCAGAGATATTATGCGCACTTGACTCATGACACAACGCTGCCTTATGCACATGGCTGAGACCGCAGACCCTAAGATTTGAGCTTATAGGTGTACTGACTTGAATCAAAATACTTTCCATTTTTATTAAAATCATAATGTGCATTAGATCAATATTTAAGTGTATGTTTTTTAGCATTCTTGCTTGTGACAATTGGTTAATGTACTTGCATTTTAGTAGTAGAAATTAGTCACTATGATACTTTTCACCCAATTTTAAATTTTTCTGACTTTGCGTAATTGATAATAATTCTAGATTGTTAGAGAATGTGAAGTTGTGATGATGGACATATGAATGAAACATGTTGAGAAAGCTATTCCACACAAGTGAATAAAGAGAAGTTACTGGTTCTCACATGTACTGCATATTGAAGTTGATGTAAGGCTGACAAGGTGTTAAGACAAGAGTGGATAAGCAAGGAAGCTCAAAATTGTTACTAATGCTTATCACATAAGCAACAAGATTGAGGAGAAGATAAATGTAACACTTAGAGGTTGAGTTGATCAAGGAGTCCAGCTATAAGAGGAGATGAAGTAAAAGAGTCATATTTAGTTAAGAAGAAAGAGACAGCAGCAACAAAGAGTGAAACTACTTGGGAGTCCTATTGAAGATAGAAAAGTACATCAACTAAAGGACTCGTAAGGAGTTGGCTTAAATACAACATGCGAGATTCCAAGTTTCACCCATGCACTGAGAAGATAGTCAATAATCAACAAAACAGTTCACTTACTTGAAAAAGAACCCCGTCCCATACTTAGCAAGTCATAGACTTTGTAATAGGTAGGTTCTTTAAGTTGTAATGAGTTTTTTATTCTAGTCTCAGTGAAGTATAAACTGAGTTAGGAGTTGTGTCTTCAAGTTAGGGAGCTCAAAGACTTGGGAACACTTATCTTGGAAAGATTTGTGTTTTTGTAGTAATAGGATTTAGAAGTTTTAATTCCTAGTTTACAAGAAGTCTTGTAATTTGTTGACTGTTGAGGCTCAAGAGTTATAGTGAAGTTGGGGTTAGATCCTATAGAGGTACAAGTCATGGTTTTTTACACCTTTCTTGAGCCGGGTGTTTTCCATGTAAAAATATTGTGTTCAGCTTTTACTTCTGTGAACCACGTTAGCTTACTTATTCCACAGATAGGCAACCAGTAGAGTATAATATCAAAATCAGTAGGGCACGCACTCTAACGAGTGGTATAATAGAGAGGTTATCTTAAATAAGTCTAGCACCTAAGAAAAGATCACAGTGATGAATTCTGCACCTCCTACTGGTCACAGTGAAGGTCAGTCAACTACTAG
Source organism: Capsicum annuum (assembly GCF_002878395.1). NCBI lineage: Eukaryota > Viridiplantae > Streptophyta > Magnoliopsida > Solanales > Solanaceae > Capsicum > Capsicum annuum. Next base: position 390,378 of record NC_061112.1, read on the forward strand.
ACCTCTACTCTTTGATGGTTCTAACTTTATCTAGTGGAAAGCCAAGATGGAAATGTCCATCCAAGGTGAATACTATGAATTATGGGAAAGGATTACTGATAGTCCTACTATTCCAATGAAGTTGGTTGATGGGGAACCAGTCAAGAAAGTAAGGAGTGAATTTACTGTTAATGACTTAGTGGCATTAAAGAAAAATGCTAAAGCTAAGAACATCTTAGTCTGTAGATTAGGACCTGCTGAATACAACAGGGTGTCAACCTGTACCATTGCTAAGCAAATTTGGGATGCACTAGTAAATGCACATGAAGGTACCTCTCAGGTAAGGAAATTTAGGATTTCTCTTCTTTTTATTGAGTATGAGGTATTTAAGATGAAGAAAAATGAATCCTTGCATGAGATGATGACAAGGCTTACTGCCCTAACAAATGAGCTGACCTCCTTGGGAAAAGTCATCACTGAGGAGGAACAAGTTGAAAAAGTACTGAGGGTATTGCCTAAATCAAAATGAAATGTTAAGGTAATTGTAATTAGGGAGGCAATAAGGATCTCACAGGTATGACCCTGGATGAACTAGTAGGGAATTTGAGGAATTATGAAATAGAAGTTGATGGAACCAAAGAACAAGTAGATCCTAAGAAGATGTTTGTATTGAAGGCTTCTGGTAGTGATGAAGAATTTGAACTTGATAAGGAACAAGTTTCCTCCATAACTAAGAACATCAGCAAATTCTGTAATAAGAAAAAGGGAACAGGTAGCAAGAAATGTTCTAATGACAATCCAAATAGATGTTACAAGTGTGGTAAGCTGATCATCAGATCAGAGATTATCCTATCTAGGAAATAGAATGGAAAAAGGAAAGGGCTGAAAAGAAACTGCAAGAAAAGGTCAAAAGGAAGGAGGAACATGCAATGATAGCAGCATGGGGATCTGACTTAGATGATGATGAAGTTAATGAAGCTACATTCATGACACTTAGAGATTCATACTTAAAGGAAGAAGATTTCTGAGGTAATTATACTTGAACTTAAAGAAAAATTGCATTTATTTTCTAAATCAAAACTTGTTTCTTTAATGAGTGCACTAATTGATGATTTCCAAGAATTAACTTCTGATAGGGGTGAGTTGTTCAACAGTCTTGCAAGCCTTAAATTTGATCTCATTAATTTAAAAGCTTGCAAAGATACAGTTGACAAGGAAAATTGCACTCTCAAGAAATAGGTTGCGGAACTTGAATTTTCAAATAATGATTTTAAATCTGAAATCCTAAGATTGACACTCACTGAAAATGGGAAAAAGGCCATGAGTAAAGAACAAGAAAATGTTGAACTTAAATTAGAAAAGTACAAACAAGAGTGTAGTAATGCAGCAGACATGATAAACAAACTGAGTCAAGAAGTCTCTAATCTGAAACTTTATCTTGAAGAACTAATAAGTGGACAAATTTCTCAAGGATTGTTCATAAGTTGAGTGAATAAAAGCACAATGAAAAGGCAGGTTTGGGATTCTACAAAGGTTTTGATAATCCTAAAGACTTATGTTATATCTTTGGCAACCTTGGACATCCAACCACTGAATGTGTAGTGGCTGCTAAAAGTAGATCAAACAGTCAAAACTTGGCAAATAGATTTTCTCATATAAAAAAAAAAACTGGTTCAAGTTAGAGAAATAGGTTACACTATATATTGCCAGCATGGACTAGAAGAAATTTAATTCATCCTTTTACTAATAAAATAGGACCCAAGATTTTCTGGGTTCCAAAGTCTAACCATTGATTTCTTATAGGAGGAGGTGAAAGGAAGCAAAAAGTATTGGAACTTGGACAATGCTTGCTCAAGACACATGTCTGGCGATAAGAAAGGGTTTCTTTGACTTTCCAAAATAAATGGAGGAGGAATTTCTTTTGGTGAAAAGGGAATCATTCTTGGAGTTGGAAAAATTGGCTCATCTGATTTAAGGGCATTGGAAGATGTCTATCTTGTAGAAGTATTGAAGCACAACCTGTTGATCATTTCACAACTGTATGATAAAGGTAATAAAGTTATTTTTACTTATGCAGAATTCAAAGTCAAGAGGATGGATACCAAAGAGATTGTGCTCACTGCAAGAGATATAGAAATGTATACAAAGCTGACATAATGGCAATACCAGGACCAGAGTTGACTTTTCTAAGTGCAATAAAAAATGATCCCCTCCTTTGGCATAGGAGACTTGGACATGTAAGTTTGAAACAATAAAACATACATTCTTCCAAAGATATGGTATTGGGATTGCCCAAGACAAGTTTAAGAAAGAAAAGTTATGTAGTGCCTATGTAAGGGGGAAGCAGGTAAGGTCTTATTTTAAATCGAAGAATAATATTAGCACTAACAAGTGCCTTGACCTGGTTCATATGGACTTGTTGGACCAATGAGACTTCAAAGTAGAGATGGAAAAATGTATGTTTTTGTAATTGTTGATGATTGTTCCAGGTTTACCTGGACTTTATTTATAGCCTCTAAAGATGATGCCTTTGATTTCTTTACAATTTTCATCAAGAAAATTGAAAAGAAACTGGGCACTTCATTAGCTTCCATAAGATTTGACCATGGTACAACATTTGAGAATGTCAAGTTCTTAGAATTCTATTCAATAAATGGTATAGATCATAACTTCTCTTCTCCCATAACACCACAACAAAATGGAGTGGTGGAAAGAAAGAATAGAACCTTGGAAGATATAGCTAGAACAATGATGCTTGCAACAAATATTGCTAAAAACCTTTGGGTTGAGGTAATAAGTACTGCAGCATATATCATAAATAGATGCATGATCAAACCTATTTTAGAGAAGACTCCCTATGAATTACTAAAAGGAAGAAAGCCAAACATTTCTCATTTTAGAACCTTTGGCTGAAATGTTTTATACATAATAATGGAAAGGATAATTTGGGAAAATTTGATGCTAAAAGTGATGAGAGAATCTTCTTAGGTTATTCACTTTATAGTAAGGATTATAGGGTTCTAAACAATATAACTAACTGTGTTGAATAAAGAATGCATATAGTTTTTGATGAATCCTATGTTAAGACTAACCTGCAGGAAGGAAGTGACTCTGAGGAACAGGTTACACAACCTGGTTCATCGACTAGAGTTACCAAACATAAAGGCACCTCAATAGGGGGAACTGAATCTAGAGGCACAATGACAGGGGGAACTGAGCCCCCAAATACCCCAGCTCAGAACATGAGCAGTGATCCTAGTAGCTCACTAGGCTTGGTCCTAAAAAGGTTACTAGTATCAAGGATCACATTCTATTGAGAATGTTCTCACTGATCTTACTTCTGGAATCACTACAAGTTCTGTATTAAGAAGTACGTGTGCTTTCAAGTCATTTCTATCAGAAATTGAGCCAAAAAAATAACTAAAGCACTGCTTGATACTGATTAAATCATAGCCATGTAGAAAGAGTTAAATCAATTTGAGAGAAACAAAGTATGGAACTTAGTTTCTCTCCTAAAAGATAGAATAGTAATTGAGACTAAGTGAGTGTATAGAAATAAAGTTGATGAGCATGGAACAGTTACAAGGAACAAGGCAAGATTGGTAGTCCAAGGATACAATAAAGAAGAAGGCATAGAGTTTGATCAGACCTTTTCTCCTGTAGCCAGAATTGAAGCCATTAGATTACTTGTTGCCTTTTCTGCCTATATGGAGTTCATTCTTTATCAAATGGATGTTAAGATTCATTCTTGAATGGCATTCTCAAAGAGAAAGTATATGTTAAACAACCTTCAGGATTTGAAAGCAAAGATTTTCCTGATTATGTGTATAAACTGGATAAGGTTTTGTATGGGTTAAAACAAGCTCCAAGAGCTTGGTATGAGAGATTATCAAAGTTTTTACTGGATCATGGCCATAGTAGAGGTTAAATTGACAACACTCTTTTCTTGAAAACTAATGGAAAAGATCTATTGCTTGTGCAGGTATATATGGATGACATCATTTTTGGCTCCACAAACATAAGCATGACTTATGATTTTGCCAAACCCATTAGTTGTGAATTTGAGATGATCATGATGGGGGAGTTAAATTAATTCTTGGGATTGAAAATCAAACAAACAATATCTAGAATAATGATCCATCAACAGAAGTATGTAAAAGAATTTCTCGAAAGATTCTCCATGAAAGAGGCAAAAGATATCAGCAATCCTATAGCCACTGCTACAAAACTTAATTTGGATGAAACAGGTCCTGATGTGGAGCAAAAGATATACAGAGGGATGATAGGGTCATTGCTATATCTTACAGCAAGCAAGCCTGATATTCTGTTCAGTGTAGGGTTGTGTCCAAGATTTCAAGCAAATCCAAAAGAATTATATTTGAAGTTTGTGAAGAGAATATTTAGATATCTCAAAGGAACCAGTGATCTTGCCTATGGTATCCAAAAGGTAGTAACTTTAATTTGGTAGGATACTCTAATACTGACTATGCAGGATACGTGGTGGACAGGAAGAGAACCTCAGGCATGACACACTTTCTTGGATCATGTTTAATTACCTGGTCTACTAAGAAACAAAACTCAGTAGCCTTGTCTACTTCTGAGGCTAAATATTTTGTTGTAGGATCTTGTTGTGCTCAGTTGTTATGGATCAAACAACAACTCCTGGTTTTTATGTATAGATGTTGAATGTGTTCCTATTTTTTGTAATAATACTAGTGCTATAAATATTGCCAAAAATCATGTCCAATAAAAATGAACTAAGCATATTGATATTCGACATCAATTCCTTAGATATAATATTGAAAAAGGGTTGATATCAATCATGTTTTATTCCACTGATGAACAAATTGTTGACATATTTACTAAGGCATTAAGAAGAGAACACTTTAAAAAGAATAGGTTAGCCTTGGGGATGATTAAATTGCTTAAATCTCCCTCAATGATTTCCTAAAATAAGTTGTTCTTGAGTGATTTTTGATTAATTCAATCTTAAACATTTAGTTGTGTATCCTAATTCCAAGATTTTAGAGTACATTGACTTATTCATGTGTTGATTTTGCAGAAATGCTAAAATACTTCAGCAATTTTTGTCCATCTTATTTCAGAAGAACAAGGTATGAGTACACTTTACTTAAAAATGAATTGAAAGAAATGGGTATGCCACATGGCTCTTTAATACACCCAAAATCGCCAAAAAAACTCAAGAGTCTTTCTTTTTCAAAAAGGTTGCTACTGCTTTCCAATCAACACTGAACAATCTCATCATTATATTTCCTTGTCAGATACAGTTTCCCTATGCTTCATCTTATTTTTTTAACCTTAAATACACCTCTTCTATCTTTAGATATTCATTGAATCTCAAACAAATTCACAATCAAGAATTATTTCCTGTCTCTTCCCCATTATGGCATCCTCTTCTTCTACCCCTGACTCAGACTCTGCAACCAATCCCTCCTCCGCTATTATCCTTCATCCCAATATAAACATACCACCTCTAATCCCTCCTCCAATCTCTATTAAATTATCAGATTTTGTCGCATTCAAAAATTTCCCAAACCCATTTGCCCAATTTTCTTCACCCTCTTCATCCTTCTCCAAACCCTCACTTCCACCAATAACCCCACTCCAAATTATCGGTTCTGGTGGTGAACCCATTGCAAATTTGAATCCCTAGTTATAGATCTAAAAGAAATCCTTCTTCATCCCCCATCGTTGTTGAGGGCCACAATCTTCGTGAACCTGCTCCTATTCGACCCTCTCCTCGAACTCCTCATACTCGACAAAGGAAAAATCAGGAAGAAGCTTCCCTTGGAAAAGCTCTTCATGCGAGAAAGAGGAAATAAGTTGCAAAATCAGCTTCTCCTCCTCCTACTACTTTTTCTACTAATGATATCCTTCTTCATTCAGTACAAAAAGGCAAAATGATCAAAGAAAAAGTTCCAAAACCCTCTTCCTATCAATACCCCTCTTTCTAGTCTAAAACCTCCCCTATTTCCAATACTTTTCTTCTAAGTCCCCAGCAAAGAAGGTCTCTTCTAAGTCAAAGAAATAGGTTAAGACACCTGTTTCCTCCAGCTCCTCTGACTCTGAGTTTCTCCCTGATACTCCCCCTGCACCCTCTTCTGAGATTGATCCTGACTTTGATTTAAATTTTGATGTGGATACTCTTGCTGACAAAGCTTCTCAGTCAACTCATAGCTTTCACTTTCAAAAATGTATGTTGGCTAGGGTACGAGTTGTCACTAGTTTTGGAAGGCCTTACATGGATATCTTAGTCTCCAAATTGAGAGCTTGGGGATGATCATACTTATTTCTTCAAAGTGATCTTCAATGTAAGTTTGGAAAAGATGAAGTCTATGAGTTTTATACTAATGGGGTTTCCATTGGGGAAATGATTTCGGCCGCTGTTCATGGAATTACCATAAATTTTTATGTTGCAGATCTAGCTAGAATCTTGAACATCCCGACTGGGGGTTGGGATCATTATGTCAAGGTTACCCGGCCTCCTTTTTATAATCTTGCCTCTACTCTTGATATATCTAGAAATTTCTCTAGAAATTCCCATCTTCACACTCATCGTAGGGTCTTAAAGCGTGAGATGTCCCCACTCTATCATCTTTATTTTAATGTTCACAAAATGATCCTTCCTCGACAAGAAAGATGAACTGTTGCCAATTTTCTTGATCTTACCTTGATGGAACTACTAGATACTGAAGTACAAATAGACCTTCCTCGACTTATGATTAAGCACATGCAGAGGGTCTTACTTCAAGATGTAAATGGTCATAATTTTTCGTATGAATTTTAGGTTACGTCTGTTTTTGAGGATTTCCATGTGCCAGTCAAAGTGTGGTCTCTTCAAACCACCAAAGATGTCATAGGGTCAGTGAACCATATAATGTTACCTACTTCTATGAGGAGTTTTGAATGCAAAGGTTGAGGAATGCACTTGCAGCAAAATAGGCTGACGTGGAGGTTGCTCAGGCTGCAATGGAAGCTCCTCAAGCTGCCCATAAGGATTAGAATAGGGTTCTCCAAACTTAATTACCTCACTTACAACCTCCTTAGACTGTGAAAGGTCTGAAAATGCTAACATAGTTTGAAATTTGACCTCCCTTATCCCTTCCTCCTCATCTACCTAATCTCTCGCATAGTGCCTTAGGATTGTTCTAGTTGTTTTGGTTCCTTCAGTAGATAGCGTGCTCTTTCTTTGTTGTTTTTGGGTTTATTCTACTTGTATCTAGTTGATGAATGAAATGGACTCATTTCCTTCTTTGTGTTTCTGCTTTTTCTTTTTCATCTTGCATGAATGTCTTTTTGCTCTGGGTTTTGATTATATTAGTGATAGCCCTAGTGGCCATGAATTATTCAATGGTTTTTACTTCTTGGACCAGATTTTCGATGATGTCAAAAGGGGGAAGAATAGATTATGCAATGCTTATAACTCAATTGACTAACCTATTTCATTATGTGATCTTCTATTTAATTTATTTATTGAGTATGTCAGGATTTTATGATGGGTGTTGTGCTGCTAAGTTTTTCATCATCAAAAAGGGGGAATTTGTTAGGCAATGTGAAGTTTTGATGATGGACATATGAATGAAACATGTTGAGAAAGTTGTTCCACACAAGTGAATAAAGAGAAGTTACTGGTTCTCACATATACTGCATATTAAAGTTGATGCAAGGCTGAACAGGTGTTAAGACAAGAGTAGATAAGCAAGGAAGCTCAAAATTATTACTAATGCTTATCACATACAACAACAATATTGAGGAGAAGAAAAATGTTACACTTAGAGGATGAGTTGATCAAGCAGTCCAGTTATAAGAGGAGATGAAGTAAAAGAGTCCTATTTAGTTAAGAAGAGGGAGACGATAGGAACAAAGAGTGAAACTACTTATGAGTCCTATTGAAGATAGAAGATTACATTAACTAAAGGACTCAGTAAGGAGTTGGCTTAAATACAACATACGAGATTCCAAGTTGCACTTATGCACTAAGAAGATAGTCAACAATCAGCAAAATAGTTCACTTACTTGAAAAAGAACCTGGTCCCACACTTAGCAAGTCATAGACTTTGTAATAGGTAGGTTCTTTGAGTTGTAATGAGTTTTTTATTCTAGTCTCAGTGAAGTATAAACTGAGTTAGGATTTGTGTCTTCAAGTTAGGGAACTCGAAGTCTTAGGAACACTTATCTTGGGAAGATTTGTGTTTTTGTAGAAATAGGAGTTAGAAGTTTTAATTCCTAGTTTACAAGAAGTCTTGTAATTTGCTCATAGTTGAGGCTCAAGAGATATAGTGAAGTTGGGGTTAAATTTTGTAGACGTACAAGTCGTGTTTTTTTACACCTTTCTTGAGTCGGGTGTTTTCCACGTAAAAATACTGTGTTCAGCTTTTACTTCTGTGAACCATGTTAGCTTACTTGTTCCCCAGATAGTCAACCAATAGAGTATAATATTAAAGTCAGTAGGGCATGCACTCTAAAATAGATTAATCTAAATGTATTTTATATTGTTCTCCATGGGATTCAATCTAAACCTTGCTTGGGTTACTATATTTGCATTTGACTGCATTACATCTTCTGACGGTGTAAGTTAAGTGCAACTATTTTTGCATAATTATGATTGAATAATTGGTGCATCTAGGGTTTCCTTGGAAAAAGCTAACATTCTTTTGTTGTGAATAATTATGCATATAAATTTTTATTATTATTTATTTTATTTTATTTTGTTGTGCATTGAATTACATCCTTAAATAGAAACAAACTTGAGAGAAGAAATCGATATATCCATGACACATGATGACACTATGGATGATCTTTTATTAGAAATATTATGTAAATGGCGTGCACCGCTTAAGGGCATCCCTGCATTGGGCCGCATTTAACGGTTCGTATTGACTGTTGCAATTGTTTATCCTCTACAATAAAAGGCATGGCACAGTGGAAAGTCCCATGCAATAGAAGGTGTGGTGAGTCCAACATCTCTCAAGTTTGAAGTTTCACTTTTCCATTTATAAATCTGGGTGTTGTAATCCTTTTATCTTATTTAACCAATCTAAGATGACTTAAATCCCTTAATATCATTGAATACTTGATAAATTCCCCATTTTCTTCCTCTCGAACTTTAAGAAAACTAAATGTCTCTCCAAGGTCAAAAGTAAGGGATCCAATCCAAATTCTTTCTCGAGGAGTTTCATCTTTCTCAGATATGTAAGAATTCAATGAGAGATTCCTTCCATCCTCACACGCCATAAATTTTAAAATTTTGTTAATTAGATGTTTAAAGTTAGAACTTTTAAACTCATGTCTATAATTTCTCTTATTCTACGTCTTGGGTTGATTTAATTGATGCTTAACCTTGTAAATCTATAGTATGATATGAAAATGAAATCTTTTCATATATTAATATATTGGTATATGTTAAAAAGGGTTAATGGATTAAGAAAGTGTAACACCTCGTAACTCTCTTAACTTAGTAATGCTCTTAATAGCATGCTCAATGCGCTAGCAACCTGAAATTTTTCTAAAGTGTTAAAATGGACTTAGGCATATTTTAAGCTCCTAAACTTTGATGATTTTATTTTCGACCTTCCTGGCCTTACAATGTTGATTTTAAAGTTAGTTCATGATGGGGTCATAAATAGTGCATCTCGGGTGAGTTTCAAACTTTTCGAACAAGTGTAAGGACAGGTTGGATAACCAAAATAGTAGCTACCCACGGTATGCCCGCGCTGCGTGACCCAAACTGGTGCTACAGAACCCACATCACGCGCTCCACTCCGGCGCTATAGAGCCCACATCACACCCTCCATCGCGCGCTCCCATAATTTTTCAGTTCTGATTCTGCATAATAAAGGGCAATAAGGTTATTTACCCCACCCAAAACCATCCAAAAACACAAGATTTGAGCCCCAAAGAGCTCAGTACCTCATTATTATCTTCTTTT
>NC_061112.1:403305-533858 GCF_002878395.1 Capsicum annuum
AAGATTTGAGCCCCAAAGAGCTCAGTACCTCATTATTATCTTCTTTTCACATCAATAAAACCCTAGAGCCCCAAAGATCAAGAATCGAGCTCTTAGGCCAAGGTTTCTAAGAAACAAATCAAAAATTGAGTTCTCTCCTTCAAATTAGGTCATCTAAGGTACGTGGGGATTTCCTAAACTACATGGGTATGGTGAAATTTCTTTGATTAAGTTTTAACATTGAGAAATCATGTATTTATGAAGGATTTTGAATTTATAATAACGAATATGCATTGTGAACCCTTTTGATGATGATGTTTTGGTCTTAAGGTCTTTCCTTAAAAATTGATTTATGTTCATATATATGTATGTATTCTTTAGGAATTTGAAAGGTGTATTGAGAGCATGAATATTGGTACTCCCTCTCTATTTATAACTCTTTTGATTGTCACATGTTACGAATTGATGTATTTCATCCTTGAAAGCATGATATAAATGTTTCTTGACTATTTTTAAATGATATGAGATTGATTGATAATTGAAAATAGGATGTTTTTACTTGTTGATAAATGATGAAGATGCCTATTGAAAGAATTGTATGGTTTAGTTCAAAGTAATTGGCCACCCCATGTTTAAGAATTGAAAGATGAGAACCTTTGTGTAAGTTGTCATATATTTTGAACTACAAATTCTCTTGCATTATTTAAATGATTTGGGTGGTCCAACTAACATGTTGGAATAAAAAGACTATAACATGATAATGTATAGCTTATACGACTTGCAAGTCTTGGTATGGCGATATCAAATCAGACAAATGCCAAAATAGACTCAGACTTTACTAAACTACAGACATTTTCAGACATTAGACAACTTTTTTCATAAAGATGCATATTTTAAGAAGTTAAAAATAGTCTTAAAGAGGGTTAGATGGTTTCCCAAAAAAGGCATTTGAGTGTAAGGGCTCATTATTAGAAATCGAGTTTTACTAATTCGGGTAATATGATTAGCTAAGGCCAATGAATACTTGTTCTTGAGAAACTAGTATACTAGAATAGTATGTAGGACCCCTATCCTTACGGCAAACTTAGATGTGGGGACTTGGCTGATGAGTGAATGGAAGACCCATATAGCCCGTGGGTACTAGACTTATAGAGAGTACCATCTAGCTCAGAAGTAAGATAAAGAGTGAGTCATGATTTCAAAGAGTTTTTTCAAAGTCTTTTAAGTATGCCCATGTGTTTTCATATATTGTATGTAAAATGTTTTGTGAATTTCTCTCACCTTTGTTGTATAAAAGTATGCTATTTTAGATTACTCTGCATACCAGTACATTTTTATTGACTGCCCATATCTTAAGAAATAAGGCACAGTCCCGCGATCCCGTCCAGCAGTAAACCTGTGTGTGTCAAGAGTTGCATTTGTTGAGCCTTCTCTATTCTGAAAGGCCTAAAATCCAGATTTGTTATCCCTTTATGTTTTATGTTCTACTGAGGGCCTTGTCCCAATTTTAGATGGATGTTGGTTTTCATGTTATTAAAGATTTCGCAGACTGGTTTTATGTATTTTGAATGTTGAGTACTTTATTTAGAATTGTCCAGTTACTTATGAGATTGACCATGTTTCTATTATGTTATCTTTCCATATTTCTATAGATTATATGATCATTGTGCATGATTGCCATACAGAGATGGGCTCTTAAGCCTCACGATTCAAGATGTTCATCGCGACCAGGGTCTTAGCTCGGGTCATGACAAACTTAGTATCAGAGCATGGTTCATGGTCCAGGGTATCTGCAAAATTACGTCGAGTAGAGTCCTGTTTATGGGTGTATAGCGCGCAATACTTATAAACGAGAGGCTACAAGGCGTTTAGGAATTTCTCTTTCTTTTATGATTTAGTTCGTGCTATAGAGTCTAAATCTCCTCTAATCAATGATCTTGTGTATTTCAAAAAGTTACCATGCCTCTCTGTAGAACCAACGAACAATATGCTCAGGCTGATGTTCATCCCACTCATGGGATGTGGGTCCATAATAGAGCTTGCATGCCAGAGTTTGTTCCTACTCCGAGAGTTCCTCCAGTTCAGTCCATTCTACCTCAGGCTTCTCGGACCGGTGTTAACCATCCCCAACCTCCTCAGAGAAAAGTTTCAAATGCTGAATTCTGATGGTCCATTCATATGATAGCTTAATTGGTGGCCTCTAAGACTCGTCGGTATGAAGATGTAAGTTTTGTATATGGTTCATCTGAGGTTACGCGGGTTAGCCAATTTATAAGGTTGAACCCACCTATGTTTACTGGCACGAAGGTTGAGGAGGACCTTCAAGGGCTTATTAATGAACTGGAGAAAATCTTCAGAGTTATGCACGGGAATAAGGTTGAAGGCGTGGAGTTGGCAACCTATCAGTTGAAGGATATGGCAAATCAGTGGTATAATGTGTAGGAGAATTGGAAGGATAGTGATGTTGAGCCTTCTGTGTAAGGTGATTTTGTGGAATCTTTTCTGGATCATTTCTTTTCTCAGCAATTGAGGGAATCAAAGGCTGAAGAATTTATGAAATTGAAGCAAGGGAAAATGAGCGTCAAGGAGTATATATTGAAGTTCAACCAGTTATCCCATTATGCTCCAGAATTGACAGGTAACATGAGAGCCTAAATGAAAACGTTGGCATCCGGTCTCAGATGATCTAGTGTCGGAATGCAAGGGAGTGATTCTAAATAGATATGGATTTCTCTAGATTGTCCGTTCATATGCAACAGGTTGAGGAGCAGATAAAAAGACTGGCAGAGACAAGGGAGAAGGACAGGTAGGCCAAGAGGGACAAATTAACATATTAGAGTAGCGGCCAGCACCAAGGTGGTAATAATTAAGGTAATAAGGGATCGAAGAAGAAGTTTAGGAGTAATGCTCAGTCTTTAGCTAGCTCCCCAGTGCCCAGACTTCAAGTTGATTAGCGGTTACCAAATTTTCAGCCTAATAGTGGGTCGAGAGTACAGGGTACTCAGTCCCAAGGAAGTGTGGCAGTCTTTCAGGCAATATCCTTTGTGTAATTCATGCGGGAAAAATCACCCAGGGAGATGTTAGTATGGAACTCTTGTGTGTTATACTTGCGGGTAGTCAAGTCATTTTAAGAGGGACCTCCCTACTGTTAAGGGAAATATTAGGGGCTCAAGGTCCCAAGAAAATTCCTCAGCACCACTACCCAAGGGTACTACTTTAATTTTTGGAGGTGGTCGCAACTGGTTATATACTTTATTTAACCACCAAGATGCATAGGTTTCACCATATGTTGTTACTGGTATGTTACAAATCTTCTCCTGCAATGTGTATGTGTTGCTTGACCCAGGGTCTACCTTGTCTTATGTGACCTCATATGTGGCAGTTATTTTTGTGTTTAAGCCAGAAATTATTCCAGAACCTTTCTTTGTTTCCACCCTTGTTAGTGAATCTATTGTGGCTAGAAAGGTGTACAAAAATTATGTGGTGTCTGTTTGTAATCATGATACTTTAGCAGACCTTATAGAGCTTGATATGGTTGACTTTGATGCTATTTTGGGAATAGATTGGCTCCACTCGTGCTACGCCACCCTAGACTATAGAACCCAAAAAGTCACTTTTTCCTTTTCGAATAAACCAGTGATAGAATGGGAGGGGTATTCTTTAGCACCTAGGGGAAAATTTATATTGTATCTTATAGCCCGCAAATTTATTTCTAAGGTTTATTTGTATCACCTTATTCAGGTCAAAGACTCTAGTACTGAAAGTCCTTCCCTCCAGTTTGTCCCTGTAGTTAATGAATTTTTGGAAGTCTTTCACGATGATATTCAAGGGATACCACCTGATAGGGAGATAGATTTTGGCATTGATTTGTTGTCGGACACTTGCCCTATTTCTATTCCACCATACAGAATGGCTCCTGCAAAATTGAAAGAGTTGAAAGAACAGTTAAAAGATCTTCTAGACAAGGGCTTTATTCACCTTAGTGTTTCTCCCTGGGGTGCACATGTACTCTTCATGCGTAAGAAATATGGCTCCATTCGTATATGTATAGACTACCGACAACTCAATAAGGTTAATATTAAAAACAAGTACCCTTTTTCCAGAATCGATGATTGATTTGATCAACTCCAAGGTACCAAATACTTCTCAAAAATATACCTCCATTCGGGGTATTATCAGTTGAAGGTTAGGCAGGCTGACATTCCTGAAATAGCTTTTTGAACCCAATATGGCCATTATAAATTCTTAGTTATGTCCTTCGTATTGACTTATGCCCCCACAGCTTTTATGGATCTGATGAATAGGGTGTTCTGTCAGTATCTATATATGTTCGTCATAGACTTCATCGACAACATCTTAGTTTATTCTAAGAATAAGGAGGATCATGTCAATCACCTCTGAATCATCCATCAGACCCTTAAGAATCATGGGTTATATGCAAAGTTTTCCAAATATAAATTTTGTCTTAGTACTGTCTCTTTCTTGGGGCACATTATTTCTAGTGAGGGGATTAAGGTTGACCCCCAAAAGATTTATGCAGTGATAAAATGTCCCAGACCCACGACTCCAACTGATATTCGAAGATTTCTGGGTTTGGCAGGGTATTACAAAAGGTTTGTAGAGAATTTTTCCTCCATAGCTGCTCCCTTTACTAAATTAACTCAAAAGAAGGCAAAATTTTTGTGGCTCGGCTTATGTGAAAGTAATTTTGAGAGGCTAAAAGATAAGTTGACTACCGCACCAGTTTTGACTCTTTCAGAAGATACAAAAGGTTTTGTTGTGTATTGTGATGCATCCCGGTTAGGACTTAGGTGTGTGCTTATGTAGCATGGTAAAGTAGTGGCTTATGCATCAAGGTAGTTAAAAGTGCACGAAAATAATTATCCAACCCATGAGTTAGAGTTACGGACTGTGGTATTTGTACTTAAAATCTGGCGGCACTATCTTTATGGGGTGCATGTTGATATATTTACTGACCACAAGAGTTTACAGTATGTTTTCTTGCAGAAAGAACTGAATCTCAGGCAAAGGCTATGGTTAGAATTGTTGAATGATTATGGTATATGCCTACACTACCACCCAGGCAAGGCGAATTTGGTGGCTGACATCCTTAGCAGGTTGTCAATAGGTAGTCTTTCTCAGGTTAAGGAAGGAAAAAGAAAGATGGTGAAAGACATTCACTGGCTTGCAAATCTGGGAGTTCTACTTCTAGATTCCAAAGATGGAGGAGTAATTGTTCATGAAATAGATAAATCATCCTTATGTGCTAAAGTTAATGAGAATTAGGCCGAAGACCCTATCTTGATGCCGATTAAGAAAGATGTTGGCCAACAGAAGGTGATGGCTTTTGAAATTGGGAGAGACAGTATTTTGAGGTATCAGGATAGGCTGTGTGTACCAAGCATGGATGGTTTGGAACAGATAATTCTTGATGATGCTCACACTTCGAGGTATGTTGTGCACCCAAGCTCTACTAAAATGTATCATGACCTTAAGGCTATTTATTGTTGGAACAATATAAAGTGTGATGTTGCTAATTTTGTTTCTCAGTGTTTGAAATGTCCACAAGTCAAAGTGGAACATTTGAGGCTAGGTGGTACTTCTCAAGAGATATCCTTACCTATGTGGAAATGGGAAATGATCTACATGGAGTTCATCACAGGGCTTTCGAAGTCTCGAAATCAGTATGACTCCATTTGGGTGATTGTAGACAGGATGACCAAGTCATCTCTCTTTTCGCATGTAAAGACAAACTATTCAGGAGATAATTATGCCAAGCTATACATTGAGAAAATAGTTTACTTGTATAGGGCACCAGTATCCATTATATCCGATCGAGGTACGCAATTCTCTTTGAAGTTTTGGCAATTTTTTAGAGGGGTTTAGGCACCCAAGTGAATCTAAGTACTGCTTTCCACCCTTAGATCGATGGGCAGGCTGAACACACAATTCAGACACTTGATGACATATTGAGGGCCTGCGTAATTAACTTTAAAGGTAGTTGGGTGGATCATTTGTTATTGAGAGAACTCGCCTACAACAATAGCTACGATGCCAATATTCAGATGACACCTTTTGAAGCACTCTATAGGAGGAGATATAGATCACCAATTGGGTGGTATGAAGTAGGTGAAACTTGGCTGTTCGGGCCTGACCTTGTTCATAAGGCAATAGAGAAGGTGAAATCATTAGAGAACGACTTAAGACAGCTCAGAGTCACCAGAAATCCTATGTTGATGTTAGAAGAAGGGAGTTGGAATTTGATGTTGGTGATTGGATATTTCTAAAAGTCTCCCCTATGAAGAGAGTCATCCGATTTGGAAAGAAAGGAAAGCTTAAATCTTGCTATATAGGATCATATCAGATTATGATGAGGATAGGTAGGGTTGCGTATAAGTTAGAATTTCCCGCAAGTTTGGCTTCTATTTATCCAGTATTCTATATGTCCATGTTGAAAAGGTTCATTGGAAATCATTCCTTGGTGTTTCCTGTACAAGAGATCAATGTAAAGGGTTCCCTGTCGTATGAAGAAGAACCCTTTGCTATTTTAGATTGTCAAGTTTGGAAATTGCAAAGTAAGAAGGTAGCTTCGGTTAAGGTATTGTGAGAGAATCAAAATGCTGAGGAAACTACTTGGAAGTTACAAGATAACATGTGAGCTAGATACCCAAATCTCTTTGAGATAGTGGATGATGACATAGAAGGTATAAGTCCTATACTACTCTCTCTATCTTTTCCTAAGTACCCTTGAAATCATGCTTGTCTATGTCCCGAGCCACCATTCGGGGATGAATGATCCCAAGGAGGGATAATGTAATACCCCATAACTCTCTTAACTTAGTAACTCGCTTAATAGCATGCTCAATGGTCTAGAAACCTGAAATTTTTCTAAGTGTTGAAAAGGACTTAGACACATTTTAAACTCCTTAACTTCGATAATTCTATTTTCAACGTTCTCGGCCTTATGACATCAATTTTAAAGTTGATTGATGATCAGGGTAGTAAATAGTACATCTCAGGTGAGTTTCAAAATTTTTGAACGAGCGTAAAGGAAAGCTTGGATAACAAAAACAATAGCTACCTGCGATATGCCCGCATTGCATGACCCAGATCGGTGCTACAGAGCCCGCATCATGTGCTCCATTCCAGTGCTATAGAACTCGCATCGTGCCCCGCATCGCATGCTCTCATAATTTTTCAGTTATGATTCTACATAATTAAGGGAAATAGGGTCATTTACCCCACCCAAAACCATCCAAAAACACAAGATTTAAGCCCCAAAGATCTCAGTACCTCATTATTATCTTCTTTTCACATCAAGAAACCCCTAGAGCCCAAAGATCAATAATCGAGCTCTTAGGCCAAGGTTTCCAAGAAACATATCAAAAATTAAGTTCTCTCCTTTGAATTAGGTCATCTAAGGTACGTGGAATTTTTCTAAACTACATGGGTATGGTGAAATTGCTTTGATTAAGTTTTAACATTGAGAAATCATGTATTTATGAAGGATTTTGAATTTATAATAACGAATATGCATTGTGAACCCTTTTGATGATGATGTTTTGGTCTTGAGGCCTTCCCTTAAAAATTGATTTATGTTCAGATATATGTATGTATGCTTTGGGAATTCAAAAGGTGAATTGAGAGCATGAATATTGGTACTCCCTCTCTAGTTATAACTCTTTTGATTGTCACATGTTACGAATTGATGGATTTCATCCTTGAAAGCATGATATAAATATTTCTTGACTATTTTTAAACTAGCTTAGTGTACGTGTTTTGCACGTGTGAGTCACATCGATCACTAAATATATATTCATAAGAAGAACACACTATTAAAATATAGAAATTAACATTAAAATATAAGCTATATGTACTTAAAAAATAAAAAAAAATTGAATCTCAAAATTTTAATTATACCACACAAATTGAGATAAAGGAAATAATTTAAAAAATTATAAATCTCTAAACAATTTTTTCCCAAAAGCTTATATATATCTTTTTGCATTAAGGTCAGGAAACACAATAATATCAACATTGGATATATCTATATTGTTCACTGTGAGTTTTGATGAGTGAAGCGATAGTGAACTTTGATATTGCTAGAAATTATTACATGATTGGTTATAGAATTAGCTGAAAATAGTTTGAAATCATATTATAACTTTTCATGGCTGAAAAACTGATTGAAATCATCACAAAGATTTAATACATAACCTAATAAAAATGAAAAATAGGATATCATGACCAATAAAAACATACTATGGTCCATGGCTGACTTTGGGGAGGGGAAATTAGCTAGTCCTACATATTAGATTTATGTTTAAGTCTGCAATTTATAAAGAAGGAAAGGTGTTTTAGTTGATGTAAAAAAGTTAAAAAAAAAAAAAGTGAAGGTTTAGAATTGAAATAGGAATCAAGACCTATTCAAGTTTTATTTCAATTATTATTATTTTTTTAAATAAAAAACTTTTTAAAAAATAGCAAAAAGACAATTTTGTCTATTGAGAAATTTTTCAATGAAGGGCAAAAGGTTCAAATAACTTTTCTAAGGGGCTTCACTTTTAATATATTATAGGTGATTTGAGGTTGGTTGATGATTGAAGATAGGGTGTTTTTACTTGTTGATAAATGATGAAGATGTCTATTGAAAGAATTTCATGATTTACTACAAAGTAATGGACCGCCCATGTTTAAGAATTGAAAGATGAGAATCTTTGTGTAAGTTGTCATATATTTCGAACTACAAATTCTCTCGCATTATTTAAATGATTTGGGTGGTCCCACTAACATGTTGGCATGAAAGGAATGTAACATGATATTGTATGGCTTGTATGACTTTCAAGTCTTTGTATGACCATAGCAAATCAGAAAAATGCCATAATAGACTCAGACTTTACTAGACTACAGACGTTTTCAGACATTAGACCACTTTTTTCAGAAAGATGCATGTTTTATGATGTTAAAAATTGGCTTAAAGAGTGTTAGATGGTTACCTGAATAATGTGTTTGAGTGTAAAGCCTCATTGCTAGAAACCAAGTTTTGCCGATTCGGGTGATATGACTGGCTAAGGTCAATGTATACTTGTCATTGAGACATTTGTATACTAGACTAGCATGTAGGACCCCTATCCTTGCGGCTAACTTGGATATGGGGACTTAGCCGACTAGTTAATGGCATACCCATATAGCCCGTAGATACTAAACTTGTAGGGTGTACCATCTAGCTCAAAAATAAGATAAAGAGTGAGTCATGATTTCAAAGAATTATTTCAAAGTCTTTTAAGTATGCCCATGTGTTTTCATATGTCGTATGTAAAATATTTTGTGAATTGCTCTCACTTATGTCGTATAAAATTATACTATTTTCGATTACTCTGCGTACCAGTACATACGTAAAGACCCACATATCTTAAGATCTGAGGTACGGTCCCGCGGTCCCATCCAGTAGTAGACCTATGTGTGTCAGGAGTTGCAGTTGGTGAGCCTTTTCTATTCCGTAAGGCCTGATTTTCAGATTTGTTATTCCTTTGTGTTTTATGGTCTACTGGGGCCTTGTCCCAATTTTAGACGGATGTTTGCTTTCATGTTATTAGAGATTTCGCAGACTGGTGTCATGTATTTTGAATGTTGAGTACTTACTCTCGAATTGTCCAGTTACTTATGAGATTGACCATGTTTCGATTATGTTATCTTTCCGCATTTCTATAGATTGTATGATCATTGTGTATGATTTCCATACAGAGATTGGCGCTCGGGCCTCACGGTTCGAGATACTCGTTGTAGCTAGGGCCTCGGCTCAGGTCATGACAGAAAGCTCACATCATAGTTCTCTCCGAATTTGGATATATTTGATGAAATTTCATTGAATCTATATTTCGAAGCATGTTTTTAAGAAACCTAGTCGTCATGAAGTTCAAAGAATTAGTATCGACTCATAGAAGAGCTGATTTTGGGTATAGTTTCTTGAAAATATGATTTTGAGTAAAGTCTCATACTTTATCTTTAGATAGATAGAAATTTACTGATTTTTATGAGCATATGATTATACAATTGATTTGGGAGGATTATTTTGTACTCAGAGGATATAGGTTTATCCAACCTGAGTCTCACAACTACTTGCCACCATAGGATTTATGATCACACCAAAAGTCAGATGATCTGTCATAACCCAAACAGATGATTAGTGGATTGACACAAAGATATATAGTCTCTACACCATGGCAAGGTTTAGAGAAGCCCTCCGAACTGGATAAAATATTGAACATCATGTGCTGACATGATATATGTTGATTGTAAGAAACTACTAACCTAAAGATTTTTGCATGATTTTATATTTAGGCTTGAAATGATCACCTATGCAGTCACTACGATGATTTTCAAATATGTATGTTTAGATATGATTTAGCTTAGAGTCAAAAGTTACTGTCGCAATTCAAAAATCAAGGGTCATGATGGCACTTATCGCCGCAAGCCCTGACAAGTAAGCCTATCACCCAAACTGAAATATCAAGAGAAATCAATACCAAAAATCCAAGACAAGGCTTCAAGAGCTAAACTAAGCCACACAAACATGATAGTCCAAAAACTATCAAGAGAAATATTCAAGGAAAATGTCATTGATACCACATAAATCCAAAAATATAGGTTTTTTTCACCAAAAAAGAGTTCGACCAAACATACATATATTAATATCAGGCCAACAAAATCATACAAGACCTTACATGATAGCACATAGAAAATATTGTCTCAAAACCACCAAATATTACCCACATAGGCCCCTATACAGGCATATGAATCACCTAAACACATTTTTCATGATACAACCCCATACTCATAGCATGCTTTTATATTATTAGTAACTACCCAACCCTGTCTAAAGAAAGTTCGGCCAATACCTACCTCAAATGTCAAAAATGAAACAAATAAGCCTTTATCACTAAGATTTTACCTCACCCATGGACCCGAAAATCAACTAATCACAATTATAGAATCTATATGTCAAATAAAATCCTACGATACTCATATTGTCGTCTTCCAAATTAGGATCAAAACAGACACCCAAAATAGATTGTTAGAAAAAAGAATGATAAAACCAAAAAGATTTTTCAAAAATATATTTATCAAGATTAAAGGATCTCATAGGAGAAAACCCAAGTGAAAACGGGGATAAATTAGAGTTTGAATTGAAGAAATGATAATTTGGGCCTTCCGGGCCAAAATCCCTAAATTCCACCTTCATATCCGAGTTTAAACAAGATTTAAATAATGAGATCAAAGAAAAGTAGTTGAAACAGGAGTTTGGAGATTACCCAAGGTAAAATGAAATAAAATTCCCAAAAACCCTATCTCTCAGCACCAAGTCTCAAAAATGGTATCGAGAAAAGGATAACGTATATACCCAAGTTCCAAGTGTCGCTAAAGCGGTCAAGTGGTTGTTTTAGTGGTCACTGCTAAAGCGGTCAAGTACCATTTTAGAGGTATCCGTTTAGTGTGCTTGTCCCCTAAAGTGTACAAGGTTCACATTAACGTCCCCTGCTAAAGAAGACGAGGGCCGCTAAAGCGTCCTTGCCCAGCTGGTAGTCAGCCACTAAAGCGGCCAAGAGGCACTTTAGTGCCTGCTACTAAAGTAGCCAAAGTAGCTCTTGAGCGGCTGCACCAACTGAATGGCGCACTAGCTGTAAAGACTTAGAAAATTTCATGTCCCGCAAACCCTTAAGATTCATTCGAAATTCTAAGATGCAATGAACAATGATACCTTATCAAATTTGATGCTCTGCACTCAATGGCGATATCAGATTTTTGAAAAAATATTTTTTTAACAAAATTGACCCCCAAGATCTATTTTCATAACTTTTCAAATAGAGAATCGAAATGTGATATAAAAGCCACAAAACCACACAAATTATGATACCAACCTAAAATTGACGTCCTCGATATGCTAGCATAGTCTATTTTGCCATCGAATGAGCAGATCAAAAGATGTTGTCCAAAGTCAACTAGTAAGCCTTTAAGACCATCAAAAACCACAGTCTCGCACAAATCACACCCAAATGCATTGGGAACCATCCCAAACATCCCCACACCCCAGAAATAACAAAATCCAATCATGAAGAGGGTTAAAATGATTAAATCACATAGAAATAAATATTTCACACAACTCACCACAAATCGGGTCATCACATCATCCATCACTAAGAATTGAGTTTGTCCTCGAACTAAAGGCAATAGAAATACCTGAATCGGTGAAAAGCTAGGGAAAACTACTAGCATATCAGACTCAACCTCCCAAATAGACTTATTTATAGGTTGATGTCTCTACTGGACCTTAACAACAGGAATAACTCTAGAACATAACCGTCTAACATCCCTGGCTAGAATGGAGACAGGTTCTTCAATAAAAGACAATCGCTCATCCCATTGGACCGAACCCAACGAATGACATGAGACTCATCTGGAATGTAACGTTGAAGCATAAAAATATGAAAAACTGGATGAACAATTGATAAATCTTAAGGTAATGTTAAACTCATAAGTTACATCCCCAATAGTCTGAAGAATCTCAAAGGCCCAATATACCTAGGGCTAAGCTTGCCCCTCTTTCCAAACCTCATCATGCCTTTCATAGGCGACACATGAATAAAGACACAATCACCAACAATGAATCTTAAGCCACGAAGTCTATGATCCATATAGCATTTCTGCATACTTTGAGTTGCTCAAAATCTATATTAAATGACCCAAACTATATCCAAAGACTCATGAAGCAAGTTCATACCTCGAGGTCTAATCTCCAAAATATCAAATTAACCAACTGTAGAGAGATAACACCTACCATACAAAAGCCTCGAACAGAGCAATCTCAAGAGTGGAATGGTAACTATTATTATATGCAAACTCCGCCGAAGCTAGATGTTGCTCCCACTGCCACCAAATTCTATCACATAAGCGCGGAGCATATCCTCAAAAACCTAAATAGTCTACTCCAACTGACCATCGGTTCGGGGGTGAAATATTGTAATAAGATCAGTCTAAGTACCCAACTCCTTCTGAAAAGTCTTCTAAAAGTGAGATATAAAAACTGAACCTCGATCTGAGATGATGAACACTGACATACCATGAAGATGGACTATCTCACGGCTATAGATATGGATTAACCACTTAGCACAAAAGAGACATGAACTGGAATGAAATAGGTAGATTTGGTTAATTTATCCACGATGACCCAAAAACTATCAGAACCACAAAAAGTACGAGGCAACCCAGTCATAAATCCATTGTGATCCATTCCTATTTTTGCTTGGGAATGGGTAATATCTGAAGTAAACCACCATATCTCAAATGCTCAGCCTTCACTTCCTAGAGACACAGTCAACAAGCTATAAAATCCACTACAACTTTCCTCATATCACCCAATAAGTAATATTTTCTCAAATTACGATATATCTCAGTTACTCTCGGATAGATGGAATACCTAGAACAGTGAGCCATCTCCAAAATCATTCTAATCCAATCAACCACTCTCGGCACACAAACTCAACCACCAATTCTCAAGACACCATCTAGATCAACTGAGGCTTTCTTAGCCTTACCACTCAATACCTTATCCAGAATCACTCTCAACCCAACATCATCAAACTGATGAGCCCAAATCTTCTCCTTTAAGAAAGACCTATCCTTCACAAATGCCTAAATAAAACCAGGTGTTGAAACATAAAACCTAACCATCTAGTTATCCAAAGACTAAACCTCGACAACCAAAGGCCTCTCCTAAGTCAAAAGATGCGTAAACTAACCATGTTAGTCGACTTTGACTCAAGGCATCCGCAACCATATTAGTCTTGCCCAGATGATAGAGAATAGTCAAGTCATAATACTTAAGCAACTCAAGCCAATAGTGCTTCCTCATATTAATATCTCGTTGCCTGAAGAAATATGAAAGGCTATGATGATTCAAGAAAACCTTAAAATAGACTTCATACTCATAGGTAGGGTAATTTCTCTCATGGGGCTTCAACTAACAAGAAGCATAAGCAATCACTTTACCCTTCTGAATCAATACAACACCTAACCCAACACTAAAAGCATCACAAAAGATGGCTAAACCTATGCCCTCCTTAGACAAAGTCAATATAGGAGTTGGAGCCAACAAATTCTTAAACTTTTGAAAGCCCGCCATACAAGCATCGGACCATTAAAAGGAAATTTTTTTTCTAAGTTAACATGGTCGACGGAGCTACAATATATGAAAAACTCTTTAAAAAATGCCAATAGCAACTCGCTAAACCAACAAAACTCTGAATCTCAATAGAAAAAGTAGGACTATCCCTATCACTAACCACTGCAATCTTGGTTAGATCAACCATAATACCATGCTTGGTTACCACATGACCCCAGAAAGAGACAAACTCCAACCAAAACTCACACTTTGAGAACTTAGTATACAACTTCTCATCCCTCGGTCTCTGAAGCACAATTTTCAAATGCTCTACATAATCGGCCTCACTTTTGGAATAAACCAAGATATCATCTATAAATACAAAACAAAAGAGCCAAGATATAGTCGAAATAGTAGATTCATCAACTCCATGATTTCGGTTGGGGCATTGATCAACCCAAAAGACATGACCAAGAACTCATAATAATTGTACCTAGTCCAAAAGGTTGTCTTCAGAATATTCAAAGCTCTAATCCTCAACTGGTGATACCCTGCTCTCGAA
Organism: Capsicum annuum; assembly: GCF_002878395.1. Classification (NCBI taxonomy): domain Eukaryota; kingdom Viridiplantae; phylum Streptophyta; class Magnoliopsida; order Solanales; family Solanaceae; genus Capsicum; species Capsicum annuum. Next base: position 418,005 of record NC_061112.1, read on the forward strand.
TCAATTTTCAAAAACACTAAAGAACCCTAAAGTTGATCAAAAATATTATCAATACGTGGAAGATAATACAAGAAAGACCAAGAACGCACCCTAAAAGTTCAAGAGAACTGAGGACCCTTTAAGTGAAGCCTCTCAGATTCAAGATCTATAACAAAAATAATGAGGTGATTAACACCTATTTCCAGCGAACAACAAACTAGATTAACAATACAAGAATGAAGAACACAGAGAACAATAAAAATATTATTAAGAACAACAAACACATGGCTACAAGAAACAAATGGATAGATAGATAGACTATACAAAGATGTAATCTTAAGAACCCAAGAGCATATTCCACTCTTGGATCCTTAACACCACACACAATGATTCACCTATCTCTTATGTTGAAATAAGAGAGACCTCGATCTCCCAAGCATCCAACGTTTCCAAGCTTGAATCCAACACGAATGAATCCATACTTAAGTTGATTTCCCTAGTTACTATGTTTTGGCTAAGAGGCCATTCTCCCAAGAGAGGGTGTTGCAATGTTACAACTTTCAATATTCTTAAAATTTAAGTAGTAAATAACCTAACATATTCTATTTATAGTAGGTTACAAAAATAGTGTGAAATATCCAAAAGACCCCTTAGTCAAATGCTTCACTTTTGGCGCCCTTGGAGTGTAGAATGTGGACTATTTTTAGAGCCTATTTAGGCCCTCCTTTGCACTTTATTTGAACACTCCAAGTCTTGGGTTCAATACTCTCACATATGTCCACCTTCGTGGTCATACTAGTATCATCTTCCCCTTCTTGAAAAGGATTCGACCTCAAATCCATACCTTGCAAAATCAAAGAGGAAACAAACAAACACACATCCTCATGGCATGAGGGTTAGATTTAGCAAAATAAACAATTAGCATTATTGTGCCATAATGGTACACACTTAAAGTACAACCAAGGATCCTTTGTGTTAATTATGAAAATCCTTTGTACAACATCACAAAGGAAAGGGCTCAGATAAACATCAAGAAATAAGGAACAAAAACTGAAACTATGCCTCTCATACGATGTACATCCAATAACACCATTTATATCATCATATGCATATAGGTAGTGAAGAAAGGCACCAAAGACACAATTCTCATCCAATATGTATTCATAAGTAGGAATACACAAAGAGATAAAAGGACATTGCAAGCACGTAGGACCTTTCTTTTTCCAACCACTTCCCGATAGAAAGCATTCCATCAAGGGAATCATACCAATAGGGAGAATAGGGAAACTACCATGCAACAATGCAATCCAAGACAAGTAGTTTTCCGAAGAACTCGGTTTCCCTCTACAAATGATACTAAGCACGCTCCCAAGAGTCCCACAAGATACTTCAATTTTTCCGACCCCATGAAGGTGACAAGAAGCCTTTAACATCCTTGGACCCTTCCACAAACAAGAATACAACTTGACATCCACAAGTTGTGGTTCTCATAACTTAAGTACAAGTGTGTCAAACATGGATGCACGGATATGAGCAACATCCTAAAGAGACAATGACATATTTGCCCTAGGGTCCTCAAGTAGACACAACCCACCATTAACATCAAAGGGAACACAATTTAAGTTACCATATTTGTCAAGAATGGGTGAGGTGTCATGCAAAGGATTACAAGCTAAATTATTTTTCAAGAAATAATCACAATTCGGGTTTCCCAAGTAATCAAGCAAACCATGGTCATCTTCACCCGATTGACTATTCCTTTCTAAGACTACACATTCCCTACCATTAAGAGTACTCTCATCTTCCAAGAAGAGATTTTCATCTTGAGCAGGAATATTGTCACACCATAGTGGGTTAACGTATAGGCTATAGCATCCAAGAAAAGCCATGACATCAACTTCACTTGTACCACTAGGTTCAGTAGGAGTGATTAGACTATCTCCAAATAAGATATTGTACCTAAAGAGTGAATAATCTAACCCACGGACAGATTTGGAACTTTCAATCTCTAAGGAATCATTATCAAGTTTCAAAGATATGTCAAGCACATGATTAACCCTATGAGCCTAGCAAACATTAGAATCTTTACAACAATATAGGCTCACAAGTTCACCTCCTTGTCCTTGACCAATATCTTTAATTTCTTTGCTCACTTGATATTCATTAATTACATCATATATATTCTCAAGTGGTGGGCAAGTTTTACACATAAGTTGGTCAACATAATTTTGACACAACACTGTACTTTCATTCAACACAATAGCTTCAACACTAGGTGGACACAAATCGGTCTTACAAGAAGAGTCAATTCGATCATCTATAGGATCAACTAGTGTATCCACTCGAATAACATGTACATCATCCGCAAGTGGTAAAGAATCAATATACTCATATGTAGGTAAGCTACTACTCACACTCAACAGCTTATTAGTCACACGTTCACCATTCACTTGCACCAAAGTGTAAGAGTGAGCTATTTTACCTTGACATTTATGAGTATGTTCGTCTTCACCTCGGTGTGAAAGTCCTTCACAAGTTTGGGCATCAACTTCCTTTGGGAAGCTTCCACCGCAAGGTGTTTGAACCTTAGGTTTTGGATTTGTTGGGATAAGTATGGATACCAATTGGCGTAGCCTTTCAACCGGTCATTTCATGTCTTCAATATTGTTGGTGATACAGTCAAATATGGTATCAAGATTGGTGGCAGCCATGGTACCTAAAAGAAAAGACAATAACGAACAACAAAACAAACAAACTTGTAAGCTCAAAAATGCCTCACCACACTTTCACTCTCAATTTTTACCTCACACTTAGTTTCACAAGTGTTGAAAGTCGGCATGTACTTTGCGAGTAATTGAGGGTTGAGTCTACTCTTGCCTGGAATAGATTTTTATTTGAGTTGACTCAAAGAAAATTTATTTACAGACTTAAACCAACAAGATACAACGAATTCATAAAAGAGAAAAGCACACAACAAAGGCTTGACACGAATGAACAAACACAAAGACTTACTAACAATCTAGTAGATGAGTACTAGTTTGTCAATTAGTATTGGAACCAACGAAATTGAAACTAAGGAACAACAAAAGGAAACTAAAAAATCTGAAATTTGAGCTTAAATATGTTGTGTGAATAGTAAATATGATGATGTGGCAGCCACGTATTGGTCTCGGTCCCACACAACTTTTGTTGTCCAATTTCAAGTCTTGGTTAATTTTTCAATTTGGACTTTGGTGGAATTTGTTTAAGGAGGGAAATTCAAACATGTCTTGGAGCCCTTTTCAATTTCAAGTTTTCAAGACTTAACTTTCTAGTACTTCTCCTTAAAACATGGATCCTTAAATCATGAAAAGTGTTGGAAAGTGGTTAAGACTTGATTGATAGGTCTTTGTTGGTTGTACTATCTTTCAAGACTAACAAATAATACACCCTTTTCCTTCAACTTTTTGGATTTAGCATTCACTTTACCTTCAACAATATATGAAGGTGGTGATGAACATCAAGAACAACAACAACAACACCAAGAACTACAACAATAACCTTCAAGAACACCAACAATTTTCATACGGCCACTCCCAAATTCCACAATAACAATATCTCCACTACTTGGCCAAGACAACTACAACTTCAAAAGAATGGTTCTCAAGCCACAAATTAACAATAATATCACGTGGTCAAGCTTAGAACATCAAGGAGAAACCACACGGCCAAAACAGTCCACCACAACAATGTTCAACAACAATGGGCAAGCTTATGTTCACAACAACAACATCAAAATACAAGCTCAAATCAAGATATAGACTCAATGTGTTAGTGAGGAACAAAACTAACACTTAGAGACAACAAATACAAGTAAAAATCTTGGCCAAGACACAACAAAAACACAATTTTTGACCAACCACACAAAATGGATAGATTGCTCTCTTTTCTGAAATTTTTAGTTTTCAAATTTTTTTTCAACTCTCAAGCCTAAGATTGATATTGTTAGAACAAAAAAAAATATGGATTTGATACCAAATGATATAAGAAAGACCAAGAACACACAAAACACACACTCAAAATAATCCACAAGTTCAAGAGAACCGAGGACCCTTTGAGTGACACCTCTCGGATTTAAGATCTACAAAAATAACACAACGTAATGAGGTGATTAACACCTATTTTCAGCGGACAACAAACTAGATTAACAATACGAGAATTAAGAACACGAAGAACAATAACAATATTATTAAGAACAACAAACACATGGCTACAAGAAACAAAGGGATAGATAGATAAACTACACAAAGATGTAATCTTAAGAACCCAAGAGCTTATTCCACTCTTGGACCCTTAACACCACGCACAATGATTCACCTATCTCTTACGTTGAAATAAGAGGGACCTCGATCTCTCAAGCATCCAATGTTTCTAATCTTGAATGTAACACGAGTGAATCCATACTTAAGTTGATTTCCCTAGTTACTATGTTTCGGCCAAGAGGCCATTCTCCCAAGAGAGGGTGTTGCAATGTTACAACTTTCAATATTCTCCAAAACTAAGTAGTAAATGACCTAACACATTCTATTTATAGTAGGTTACTAAAATAGTGTGAAATGTCCAAAAGAACCCTTATTCAAATGCTTTACTTTTGGCGCCCTTGGAGTGTAGAATGTGGACTATTTTTGGAGCCTATTTAGGCCCTCCTTTGTACTTCATTTGAACACTCCAATTCTCGGGTTCAATACATCTCACATATGTCCACCTTCATGGTCGTACTCGTATCAGAAGAGGATACTTATTCTTAATTGTTACCTTGTTTAACTATCAATAATCAATACAAATGTGAAAAGAATCATTATTTTTCTTTATAAACAACACAAGCATACCCCAAGGTGTTACACTAGGTCGAATAAACCCCTTATCCAACAACCCCTGCAACTGATCTTTCAGTTCTTTCAACTCTACTTAGTCCATCCTATATGGAGGAATAGAAAAGAGATTGGTGTCTGGCTCAACATCAATGGCAAAGTCAATATCATGATCCGAAGGCATAGCAGGCAAACTCGTAAGGAAAACATCCACGAACTCATAGACAATACAAACTATTGACACCTAATTTTTGCTTTTCACGATCAAGTTTAATTTCAAGTTTCTTCGATTTTAAATAAAATTATAATATTTTTTTTATTTGGATAAAAACTTTTTCAAAGTATTTATTTGGATAATTTTATCATTTTAAGTAATGATTATAAATTTTTTGTACTCGCATATATAAAGTCATATAATTTTGTTATTTAAATGATTGTTTTATGAAAAATTAAAATTTAATCAAGGGTTATCTTGAAAATTGATTCAAATGGTTAAGATTTTGATTTAAACATAATTTACTCTCAAAAATAATTTATTCAGAGAAATATATGTTTGATTTTATTGAATCAAGAAGCTAGAAAGTGAACTGGTTGTTAATTTATTTCAAATTATGTTTTAATTTAGTCAATTCATTAAATTGAACCTTGATAGAAATCAATTCGACCATAATTGCAATGCAATTGGTCGATTGAATTTTAATTAGGCTAAGGATTAAATAGAATTGTCTAAATTTTTATTTATGGACTATTTAATAAATTTTATTTCCCTAATTAAAACCCATACCTTTTTTAGTTAAAGGGAAAAAATGGAAATATAATTATAAGATAATTTTCACTTTATAGTTTATTAACTCTCCACCATTCCAATAGACCAAGCCCAAACAACCCACTAACCGCCTCAGCCCATTTCATACACTACCCGACCTAATATCAATTGACCCGGATCGGCCCAAATTCCCTTTTCCTTTCCCTTGTCTTCTCCCTAAAATGACACAACAATAGCAAACAAATAACAACTCCTCAATTGCAGTACAATACCTCCAGCAATAACAATGCACAACAAGCCGCAAAACCCCAATTAACAACAACAAATAATAACCCAGCTGCCTTAGCGCATCAACCTAATTCCAACCTGCACCCAACGACGACCCAGCCCGCAAAAACTAAAAATTCAACCAAACGAATCCCTTGAATCACGAAAACCTCTCTCTCCGTCGTATCTCTACAATTCTCAGTCCTAGAGCCATCGTTGTTAACTTTTGGCTCAAGATTGTGTGTCTCTAACCCAAAATCTAATTCAAATCAGAAGATGTCAATTCAAATCTAAATTTTAGGGATATGTTTTCTCTTTAATGGTTTATTTCTTCTCCTTTCCCAACAGTTATTTTGAAGATAAGAACCAATATTTTTCCTATAAATAGACATTGAGGGGAGGAAGGAAGGGGGAATTCTTTGAGGATTTCTTGAGGAAAAACTTAGAGATTCAGGAGGCACATGCTTCTAATCTCACGTAACAAAAATTCTTGAAGAATACTCAAAAAATCAAATTCGGAAACCTTATCTTGAACTTCATCGATCAGAATCAGATTGTGGTGGCGGAAGTACATTGTCAAAGCTCGTTTGTCTCAAATCGCTGCCCCAAAAAAGGTAAACCCTCCTATTCTTTCCTTCTTCATGGTTCTGTTTCTAATTTTGTTATCTTCAAGGTATTTTTTTTAGTATTGGTAAACCCTCCTATTCTTTCCTTCTTCGTGGTTCTGTTTCTAATTTTGTTATCTTCAAGGTATATTTTTTAGTATTCTATGTGTGTTTTACATTCTTAGTAACGTTGTTTATAACAGTAGTTAGTAGTTGAGTCTTATGTTAAATTGTGAGTGGGTTTTGTTTCTATAGATTTAGGCCTTTTCTCTTTTTATTTTGGATCATTGGTTTGCATGAATTGAGTTGTTGATGGGTGTTTGGAGTATGATGTAGTTGTTGTTTCGTTATTTAATACTTGGTTTCTTGTTCAATTATCATTCTAGCTGAATCTCGCAACTAGAGTGAGACTGTTTTCTTTTGATGATGGACTAGTCTTAGTTAAGTGTACTTTGCTCGTTATCATTAAATTTTGGTGTGAAGATTTAAAAATATCTTTCCCTTTGGTTGATTTAAGACATCTCTTATTATCATGTTGTTTGGTTCGTTTCTAATATAAAGATGATAATTGCGCTTAAATTCTGAGCTAGCTACGACCTTTCTTGTTAAATGTTCCGCACAAATAAGAATTTATAGTCTTTTGGTAAATTTATAGTTTGCTACATAATGTAAGAATTTTGGTTTATTTGTGTTTGTATTGTTTCAAGCGTCAGAGCTTTGTTTTTTGTTGAAAATTTCATCTATGACTTATTGTGTGAAGTTTGCTTATCCTTTATTGCACAACTTTCCAACTAATTTGAACAGTAAAAATCAGTCCAATCTATATGTTGATCCATTTTGAATTTCGCAAACCTATGTGATTCAAAATAATTCTAATGCTTACCTTTGTTTTGTTTGACATGTGAAATCCGGTTTGAGTCCACTATTGGACTCTAATTTTTCTTGCATCCTCAAGGTGGATCGAAACTCGATAAAACTCCATCGAGTCAATACCTCAAGGCAAAGTCCTAAAAGGACTGTGTTTTTTTGTTTTTTTTGCACCAGTATACAGTGATATACATGCCATAGAGGCTGATATACATGTTATATATTGTGGATATAAGGAAAGGACGCTGATTTCACTGGTGGAGGATTGAAGACAAGTATATATATGACTAAAATACAGTTGGATATACATCAGATATACAAAAACGTGGAGAAAAAGTGTTGTAGTATACAGATGATATACATAAAATATGTATTGAAAATCCATGAAGTTTTTAGGCCCAAAAGTTGGGCAGCCCATTAATGATTCAAAAGGGCCCAATTTTAACAATTTCTTTATTTCTTCTTACTTATTTGTATTTACTTGAACACTCTAACAAATTAATCTAGATAAATTCCCTTATGCGTTATCATTTTATTTTATCACGGCTTTTAGTCAATTCATAATTTTCTCACCTAATTATCTAGTCTAAATAAATTAAAGTGTTTCTTTCGATTTTTCTTCCTAAAACTAATCTAAAAGAAAAAGTTGTTAAACATTTTATTATAAAATGTCATTTGTTTTGTTCATATGACTAATAATAGCTTACATGGATTAAAGCAATTTTCTCCAAATCAAAGAAATAAATTTTTCTTGTAAATGTTAACTTTCACACAATTGATGAAATATTTTTAGCAAGACTTTCCCCCAACATTTTTCAAAGGTTTTATTTATAACCAAATTGACCCTTTTTTATAATAAAGATAATAATAATGATAATAAAAAAAAATAATTACGTAATATTTTCCATAAAAAATACAAACCCATTTCCTTCTTAAATCCAAGTGTACCACTTAGTTTAAATAGGTTTTCCTTTAATTCAAGTAGAATATTTCATAATTTCTTCCTTAGAAATAATCATGAAATAAGTAGAATTTCGTGATTAATTATGAATTCAGTAAAGTATTTCTCAAGTACAAGATTTTGTAATGTTTCTCAAAAATTAATCGTGAATTAAGCGGAATATTTCATATATATATGTATACATACATATATTTATGTATACATACATATATTTATGTATACATACATATATATGTATACATATATGTATATATATGTATGTATGTATATATATGCGTATGTTTATCCTCGAAATTAATAACGGATTAAGCAAAACATGTTGTAATCTTTTTTCTAATACAAGTAGAATATTTCTCGTTTGAATAAATAAACGCCAATTTTAAACGCATAAATAAATGATTTTATAAAAGCAACCCTTTCACAAGGTTAGTCACCCTCTTAACTTTGTCAAAAATGATCTTATAGTGAACCGTTTTAAAACGAATGCTCCTAACTACCGTAAAAACCTATGCTCCTAACTGCCGTAAAAACCTTCTTAGGGAGTTATCTGAACCCATACTCAAAATATCTAATTTCAAAGATTTATTTATGTTTTTAAATCTTTGAATTTTTTTTTGCATTTTTTTTTTATATTTTTCTATAAAAATGAAGTGGCGACTCTGCGAATTCTTAAAAAAAATTAATTAAAAAAAATATTTCAAAATTTTCTTGAATTTTTGAAATATTTAAAAAAGGCCAAAACAATTTTTATTACAAAAAGTCCAAAAAAAAAGATAAAAGACAAATAGTGACTCTGCTGCGGAATTGCCTAGGTTCTAACCAAATTTGTGAACTAACTTCTTTGACTGACTATTCGAATTTTAATATTTAAACTGCTTGTCTTCTTAATTGTTTAAATTTTCGTAAAATTTAAATTGTTGCATTTCATGGCATACGTCCACATTTGTAATATATAAATTGTTTGGATTTTCGTGAATGTTCCGACCCCTATTGTTCAATTCCAAATCAAATATTAGAAATACGATAGTTAATTGTCACGTTAGACTTTCGATGGCTATTCATATATTCAAACTCAAGTCGTCTGCTTGGGAACCTAGTTAAAGCCTACTCTAGATACTTAAGATAGAGCGAAACCAAAATCCTCTTTTAGGCATGAGCCAAAGACGACCCAATACCCGAGTGGATATTAAGCCCATTAGAAAACCTTCCCTGCGTCTATTGGCCATGAGCCAATTACAGAAGAATCATGTTTATGTGTTGAAAAAATAAATGTCTGTTTAATCCAATCAATTATCCTTTGAGGTAGGGGGAAGGCTTAATTTTGTTTGCTTTCATGTAGGAACGGCTCAATCACACCCCTGCGAAAGATTTAAGATGGTTACGGAACCTGATAACTTCTTGAAATTATGATGGACTCATGAGTGGAAAAGATAAGGAGATGTTAGTACGCATATCGGGCATCCGTTGTCGCTTATAGAGATGAACGTTTATCCTGAAATGGTCCATGTGCTAACAATATTTTAGGATGATATGAACATGGTGTTTTACTTAGGGAAAGTCGAATTGACCCCCACCATTGAAAAAGTAATGACTTGTTATGACAGTATCGATATGTGTAGTAAAAGAAGGAGTGCACCCTACAAAAATATTCTAGCCCCTATTATATGAAACCATCAGGAGATCAAGAATGCCTTTTCAATCAATGATGATACCTGGTTGGGGGAACATGATGGAGATAACATACCTTTTCGTGAGTTGTATCGCCAATTTGGAAGGTTTAACGTTTTTGAGAAATTTGGACATAAATTTAAATTGGGGTCAAAATGGATGGAGAAAAGAGTATTTTCTTTTGCCATGGGCTTGCTTAGAACTATCGTGTTCCCACAAGGATAAAATGTCACCATTCATCCAAGATCCATTATGGTGACGCACACCCTCTTCTACGGAGTAGATTACAAAATAACTAAATTATTCCATACTTTAGCTCCCATGATCGTCGCTGAAATATATAGGGCTTTGGGTAAGTGTCTACGCAAACACCATTTCTTCCAGGGGTGCAACCTTATCTTGTAATAGTGGATAATGAAACATTTATTGAAAAATCCCAGAGTAGAGCAGCCGGACCCTCGGACAAGGGTAGATATTTTATTATCACATGACATTTGGTTGTCCTTGCACGGATTTAAGAGGATAGAATCTCTAGGATTTTGGTTCAAGGTTTCTGAGAAACTGAGAGAGGACAACGTCCAGTGGTCTATCAAATATCTTCTACCGGGGAAGTACATCAATCAATGAAATGAAATACCTTTTTTAGTAATTCCAAGTCTCAAGGGAACTCGTCCTTATAACCCCGACAGGGTTCTTAGGCAGTTCAAAATCAAGCAGGAAACACTGCAAATGATGCCTATAGTTAGATTCATCACCGAGTATGAAGAAGGTGAAACTTCACCCAAAAAGTACATGGTAGATGGGTGGAGGAAGAAAAAGATAAAGAAAGTCTCCTTTTGTATCAAGTATGAACCCGAGGTTAGTGATACCTACAAATAGTAGTTGAAGAAGAATCTTGTTGGAACATTGATCCCGGGTCCGAATGTACCAACACAAATTATTGATGTAGAATCAGAACATCAAATCCGGCTCCATAGGCTTAAGGATAAATTGCAAAAAAATTTGATTGTGCACCACAAGATACGTATGGAGGATGCCTCACCTATACACCAACTGGGAGAAAAGTTAAAACGAGCTAGATAAGAGGTTGATGATGTAATATAATGTTTGCTCGATTTGAATGATCACATGGGTTCTCAAATTGATAGCATAGGGAAGATTGTAGATGCGTGATTTTTTATCCTCCTCGAATTTTAACTTATTTTTCGATATTAAATATTTATATTTGGTCTAATATTATTTAAATTCTTATTTTATTTTAATAAATTTTTAGTTAAAAAATAAATAACTAAATAAAGTTAATTTTGAGATATTTTAATTTATTTTTATTCTAATTTTAAAAATAATATAAAAATTAAAAAATATAATAATATTTTTCCTTTTAAACTTTAAATAAATGAGTAGTTTTAATACTATCTTAATTATATTTATTTAAGGCTATTTATAATTTTTATTGCACTTTTAAAATATAAAATTAATTAGTTATTTATATTTATTATTATTATTATTGTATTATGTTATTTATTTACTCATTTATTTATTATTTATATTTATTTATTATTATTAATAGATTTAAAAGAAAAAAGAAAAAAAGAAAAGAAAAGAATTTTATTTTAAAATTCAAAATTCTTTCCCTATCTGATATGATTGTTCCTTCCTAACCCCCCCCCCCCCCCCCCCCCCCCCCCCGCCCCCGCCCCCCCAAGAATGTTGCTACTTAAGGACTGATCTACCCCACCCCAGAAAAACAACAACGTACATCTCTATCAGACACTATTCAAACAATATCATCAAATTGTATCAAAAATCAGAACAAAAACAGAAGAGAAAAACAGAGTGAAAACCAGAGAACAAAAAAATAAGACAAAAAGAAAGAAAAGAAAAAAGTTGAAGGCAGATTTACGTTCGAATTATCGGTGACGATTTTGTGTTTTCTTTTTGCTTAATTCATCATACAGGTTCTTTTTTTAATCCTACATTATTTATGGTTTGAATTTATTAGAAATAAAAAACATGAATGAAATTTGTTTAAATAACTTTCATGTATTATTCAGTACGTGCTATTGATTTATTATGTGAATTTATTCGTTACTATGTGTTGTATTTTAAATTGCTGAATATTTATATGTTTATACACAAAAAGATTTGTATTCACGCATCACTGAACACACATACGGATGGAGAATATGTACACATAAAGTGAGGAAAAATATCAGTAAAAGAAAACTGAACACAAATACATCTGCATTCACTAACAGACTTCCATTTTTCTTATAGACTAAAAATTTTTGCACTCCACAACAGCAATACATACCTGGTTATGTATGCACACACTCATATCCATACTCTTTAACAGATTACACACGCATCATCCATAAATATATTGAGGATTTCCATCAATACCCAGATAGAAAATAGAATGCACGGACACACACACGGATGCACCAAGAAATAGAGAAAAGAGGAAAAATTAGAGTAAAATTATTAAATGAGATAAAGAAAAATGGTTGTTCCTAAATTTTTCGGTGAGAAACTCTTCGAATCTCGCCGAAAAACACATATTCACACTACATTAACATCGCCGACTATCCCATTACCACTGCCACCCTTATTTTCCTTCTCTCCATCGCTATCTCCGGTTACCATCACCTGCCAATGCCAACTACAGTACCAGCATCAGTTTTTTCCTTTTTCATCACCAGTGACCCGTTTTCTCTCTATTATCGGCGAATACCCATTGGAAACCCGCCGTAAAATCCCTTTCCCCATACTGTCGGAGCCATATTCGATCCAAATATCCATCACTAGCAAAACCCACACCGGGGCCGCCCCCTTCCACTCTTTCCCCACGCGCCGGTGCCGTCCCCTCTGCCCTTTCCCGTCGTTATTCCGAAACTGGCCACCCATCGCCGAAAAATTACCAAAAACGTTCAGATCCATCTCTCCCGCCCCTTTTCCCGTCAACCCACGTGCCACCAGCCACCAATCATTGGTAGGCGCACCTTCTCCGGCCAACCCCAAAATTTTTTAAGATTCTGATTTAGCACGTTCTTTATGTTCATACAACGAAAAATTTTATTTATTCAATATTTTCATTACCTAATATAAGATATAATATTACTGTAAAAATTGGTGTATTGAGGTGGATTCAAAGTCTGTTATCAGGTTTTTATTTTGGGGTTTAAAAAATAAATACTCTTGTGTAGTTTATGTATTTTTATTCACTGTTGTTCACAAATTATATTATTAAATTAATTGAAGGCCTTAAAAAATATTTTTCAAAGGTTATTTTTAGGATTAAATAGAATTTTGAACAAATAAATTGTTATGAGTTTATAAAAGATAAATTAATGTTTTAGAGTTGGGTAAATTTTCGACATGTTTTAAAATGTTCATCTCAATTAAGAATGCGGATTACGCATCTTCTTGAGGCATTTAAAATTTATGGATGCAATAATACATCTCAAAAATAATTTTCTAAATAATTAATTTTTCATTAAGTTAATACGAGACTTTTAGACAGATTTTAGATATTAAAATTGAGTGAACTTAGGCCTAACACCTATTAAAATAATTTAAGTCAAGATAAGTCAATAAAAGCGACTATGCTAGAATCACGAGACTCGATGGGTGCCTAACACCTTCCCCTCGGTTAACAAAATTTCTTACCCGGTTCTCTATTTTCACAGACCAATAAAGAGTCATTTCCTTTTGGCTAGAGGTTTCAAAAGGTGACTTGGAACACCATAACTCAATTTCAAATGGAGACTCTATAAATAAATTAATCCTTATTTAAAACCATCACTTTAATTAGAAAGACCCTTCGACTCGATCCTCGAGCGAAAAATGGGTATGGCATCTCTGGCAACTCTACTGGGGAAATAATAAGAATTCAAGCTTTAAATATTGACTTTTAATTGCTTTAATTATTTTTATATTCTATTTGTTGGCCTTATATGCTACTTGTCGCTTATTTACCAGTTTGATATTGTTGAACTATTTTATAAATTATCTTCTTTCGTGCACTCCCTCCAAGTCTCTGAAATAGGATAGAAGGAATGCAGCGTATGTATCTTGCTTTTTTTTTTTAGATAATCGGAGTGTCAAGGCACCTGGTGAAGGATTATAGTCACACATGTTAGGCAGGGTTCGGATCGGCAACGAAGGCGGAGTAGCACTGCTACCGAACAAGTTGTCCCTCCCCGACTCGAGTGTCCACTCGGGTAAGCCAGTCTAGACACCTATCCCTATTAAGTTAAACTTCAAAGAACTGAAAACTCAAAATCTGGTTATCCCTATTAGGTTCCGTTTTATTTGCATCATGTGCATTTTTACTTAGCGGGACTTGGCATATGGGACGGGTCTGTCTAGGACAGGTGTCCCTCTTTTGACCAATATGTGCATCATATGTGCTCTTTAACATTTATTTGAAAGGCTATTTGATTGTTGAGCGGCTTTTAGGCAACTTTGAAATGCAAGAGATTATATTATCTTCAAATTTAGCGAATCATTTTTCGAAAAAAAAATATTTTTAAAAGAAAGAAAAATTTTAAAAATATATATAGTAACATAGTTTTACGATCTTCATGAACTAAGGGGGTCTAATTCTCACTTTTTAATGGGATACGTACGAAATCATTTTCGAGACACGACCCTGTATTTTAAAAAATATTTATTCACACATTTATTGAAGTATATTTTTGAAAAAATAATTAAATTAAAAAAATAAAAAAAATAATGATCATTTTCATGAATATTATTATTTTATTTTCCCCCTTTTATCCTCAAAAATAATTTTAATACAAATAGCTTGAACTTTTAGGGGGTCGTGAGGCTGAAATTTTTGTACAACTTTATACATAAAACAATCATTTTTCTTTCTTTCTTTCTAAGTCATGTTATTTTTTTTCTTTTTCTTTTAAGTGTACTTAGTGGTATTTTCTCCCAAACACTTAGTAAAAATTGTCTAGAGGTCAGTTGTTGCAAAATTTTCAATAAAGTCGATTTAAATAAGTGTTTTTCCTAAAAAATATTATCATTCATGTTTCTCTCATTTTGATTTTTAATAAAATTATTCTTTGCATCTAAGTCCCAATTTAATGGTCGCATTAATTCTCATGAGTCAAGTTAGAAAATTTCAAAAATTAATAAATTAAGTTCTGCATAAGTCTAGACATTTATTAATCCTATGTCCTTGTCAGTAGGTATAAAATGTCTCCTCCTATTCGTGGAAAGTGTCAAAAGAGAAAAAGGGATGAGAGCATACCACTTCAGGTTGTGGATTGCGCCCCTTTGTAGCTTTGGTTGTGGTGGAACGAAATGGATACATTTTATTATAATTAGATACACAAGTATTTGAGTTTTTTTTAACAAGTATCATGACAATCAACCCTAATAGGGAGGTGATTGATGTATTGCTGAATTTTTAGGACCCGAGGAACAATTTATTTTGGTTTTTGAATTTCCAGTTGACCTCGACTTTAGAGAAGATAGCAGTCTATGTTGAATATGGGGATTTGCATCAAAAAAACTTATAGCCCCAAGACTCATCTCGATAAACAGATTCTGCAAGCTCATGAACATATACGGAACTCAAAAAAAGAATCAATGAACAAAGTTTGGGTTTCTTTGCAGTTTTGTTTGACAGATATGGAAGGTAAGAGGGGTTTGAGAAGTACGGTAAACAACTTTGTTACAAGGGAAGTTTTGAGGCTTGAAAAGTTCATAGACGATTTGCATTCATGGTAGCCTTTTCAGGCAGTATGATCTTCTTGAGAATAGAGAGAAAAATTAATATTCGTTTAGCTGGAGTAGTACATATACTGATTAAGAAAGATTACACTATGGTACTAATGATCTTGGCCGATATTTACCGTGCTTTGACCGTTTGTCAGAAAGGAAAGGGTTTTTTCAAGGGATCTAATATCTTGCTAAGATATGGATTGTGAAGCATCTTTATCGATGTCCTACAGTAGAAAGGTTTAATCCTAAAAGATTCAATCACATTAACGATTACGATAAAAGGATGGAGAAATATAAGTGTCCAGAAGGAATTAGAGATTGGGATAAGCTTTTTCATTCTCTGATGGCAGATAAAATCACTTGGAATCTCTCTTGGTTCCCTTGGAGGCAAGTCATACATAGTTCTTCCATTCGAACGTTCTTCTTATTAATAGGTATTAGGGGTGTTCAACTATATTTTCCATTGAGGGTTCTACGTCAGCTAGGCATACGTCATGTAATTCTCAGAACGAAAATTATGGTTGAGTTTGTATTTGAGGTCAGACCAGAGATTCCACTTCCGGAGGGATTGGCCCAGTAGATTTGGGATGGTTATGGTACCATGGGAATTGAAACAATGGTCATAGAGCACGATAAAGGAGATGTACATCCAGACTACCATGAATGGTTTGAAGAACAGTCGAGTCCACCAGTTAGATCGAAGAGATCGGTTAAGGACCCATAGATCAAGAAGCTACAATCAGGATAGGGATCGAGAGAGCCATGAGAGAAAATCATGACGCCAACCAAGATTTGAGAGAAGAATTAGAGCATGCCAGGGAAAGAATAGAAGAACAAGTAAGACAATTAGCTGAAGAGAAAGCTAAGTCAATGAATATCGGGGTCGCATTTTGAGGACAAATCAGATTGGCTACAACTAGGGCATCACATGTTGTAGAACTTGCTGTATCTCATCGCCAACAGTTATAGGAAGTTGAAAATAACATTCAAGAAGAATTTGATCAAGAGAGATCTGAATAGATACGTTAAAGAGGGATATTACGAGAACAGCTGGAGGTTGCTTCTGCTCGTGAACAGCCCGCAAGAGAGATGATTGATTCTCGAGATCGGCAGTACCAAGAATAGGATCAGGACTTCATTTCTCTTCGAGGGAAGTTCCACCATGTAGCGCAAGATACCGCCAAAATAGGTTTAGACTACCAGCAGTTAGATCATGAAGAATTTTTGGCATAAGTACCAGCTTTTGCCCAGCGTCTCACCACTTCATTGGTGGACATATATTTGGGTTTGGGAGGTCATATTAATCCGAATTATCCATGATTGAGCATGTTGAGATATTGGGGTTCAGTTGTATGAGTGGATAGTTGTTTCGTTTGTCGTAGTTTTTCAGTTTCGATTTAAAAACTTCTTGTTCAGATGTTATGTCTTATAGTTAATCGTTTTGTTTAAGTTTAGTTTTATTTGTCAGATGTCAGTTAGTAGGTTTTATCACAGGAGTTGGGTCGTTTATTTTATCGTATTTGTATTTGAAAATTATGGAATGTAATAAAATTGATCATTTATTTCTATATATATTATATAAATATTACTTCACTTACTTTATTTATTTTCTTAAAAAAAATCAACCATTTTGTTAATTTTTCCCGAACTACGCAAGATCTGATTCATTTCCTGGCATGATACGTAAGCAACCCTTCAAAGGGTTCGATCAAAATTTTTCGAAACGTGCGCCTGGAAAAGTCGGGATGAAACATAAAGCCTTCTATGATAGGTTGGGAAATGCATATAGAAGCATAATATACAACGTGGTATTATAATGTGTTAAATATGTAACACTTACCCGTTGTGTTAAATATGTAACACTCACCCGTTTTCTACTTGGTCACAGAAAGATAAAGTAGTTGGTGGTTGGTTTGTTGTTTAAACTGGCGTCACATCCGAATAAAACACCAGATACAAGGAAAAAAGAAAAATGACCCGCAAAGAGGGTGTATGGTCTGACGGTGAGAAGGAGCAAAATTAGTTGATTTCGCAAGAATTAGTATCAATGGAAGAGATTAAGTTATTGAAACAACAGATGGCAGAGATTTATCAAGCTTGGTTGAATGGACAAGCCCTGCCTTCCTCAATCCCTGGACTTTCAAATACAAATGATCCAAATCCCGCTCAAGCTCAAACTAGAGATCCATTTTACCCACCAGGATTTGGCCCATTTGCTAACGTGTTTGGCGGTACTAGTACTTCTACCATGCGCCCACTAAATTCGTCTATCACAAATAACCCACTTTTTACTTCTGTAGCACCAGCTACTGCGGGCGTTCAATCAACAGTACAGAAGAATATATAGGAACCAAGATCTTCCTGAAATGACTTTCAAACCCCAATATTCACATTATCATGCTCATCAATATAATTATCCTATTGTGATTGAGAAAATTATTAAGAATGAGGAACAAGAGGAGATGGCTAGAAAAGTAAGAAACTTGGAGCAGAGTATAAGAAATATGCAAGGATTAGGAGGACCAAAAAGAGTTTCATATAAAGATTTGTGTATGTTTCTGGACTTCCGTTTGCCGATGGGGTTCAAAATTCCCAAGTTTGACAAAAAAAGAATTGCTCATGGCTTACTTTGGAGAGAGCCTGGCAGGAATAGCTTCTGAATGGTTTATTGATCAAGATATTTCCCGTTGGCACGTGTGGGATGACATGGATTGGGATTTCGTTCAATAATTTTAATATGATATTGAGATAGTGCCAGATCACACTACGCTTGCCAACATAAGAAAAAAGATGACTAAAAGTTTTCGAGAATATGCTATCAGATGGAGAGAGCAGGCTTTAAGAGTCAGGCCATCAATAAAGGAATATTAAATGATCGATATTTTTTTGCAAGAACAAGAACCTGATTATTTCCATCACTTACTTTCTACTATTGGAATCACATTTGCTGAAGTTATTAAAGTTGGAGAGATGGTAGAGAATGGAACAAAATCAGGAAAGATTATCAGCCAAGCCATTTTGAAAGCAACAGCACAGGCAATTCAAATTGGTGAAGGAAGTCTCAGGGAAAAGAAAAGAAAAAAGGATGTAGCAACTATTGTGCTAGGTCCACGACAAAATTGGAGATCTGTGTGTTAATCATACGCACAGAATCTATTATATTTTGTTCCACCCCCCAGTATCCTATTTACAATGCGCAACCATATGTTCGGGATCCTTCATACCTGCAATGGCGTGCACCAGTCATCCAAAATCGTTCTTTAATCCCGAAAGTTCGACAAGGTCCCCCTAGATCTACTTTCCAGCCTAGAGCAGACTTCAAGATGGCTAATATGGGCAAAGATAATTTCACTCTCATTGGAATATCTTATGCAAACTTGTTTCAAAAATTGAGGGACATGAATGTTTTAAGCCCAATCGAGAGAAGGATTCCGAATCCTCCACCCAAAAACTTAGATTATTCCAGAAGATATACATATTATTCTGATCCCCAAGGCACGACACAGAGAAATGTTGGTATCTGGAAAGAGCTATTCAGGAGCTAATTGACACATAACAGATCATGGTACAAAGTTCAGACATTCTGAATATTAATCAAAATCCATTACCAAATCATAATGAAATAAACATGCTCGAAGTGATACCCAGTAGTGAAGATGCTGCGATTTCCTTCAAGTCAATCATTAAAATTAAAATTGATTTGGAAAAATCAGCAAATGTTGTAGATTTGATGAAAGAAAGACCTATAAAAGTGAATGAGGTGATAACAAAGCCTGAATCATCGAATCTTCCCTTGGTCATGGAGAAAAAGAGTTCAGAAAGTGTTGGGTTAGGTTAAGTAAAACCAAAGATCTTTGTTCCTGAAAGACCCACTAAGCCTCTTTTAATCATAAAAGGAGCTCTAATAGCTCCTATTATTATTAAACTAGTGTCACAGCTGCCTATGGTTAATACCAAAGCGGTCCCCTGAATCTACAATAGCGTTGTAGTAATGCATAAAGGGAAAGAAGTAATTAAAGATGTGGATAAAGTAGGGGGATTAATCCGATCTTGGAGATGTTATGCCCCATAGAGTTAAGAAAGAATAAACAAGGCAATGAAGAATGAATGACAGTCAAGAAGCCAGTTACTGATGAAGAAGCTGAAGAATTCTTAAAGAAAATAAAAATGCCAGAATATTTATTGTAGAAAGTTGAAGAAGACGCCAGCCCAGATTTCTTTGTTCTCTTTATTGATACATTCAGAGGATCACCGCAAGTCTATAATAAAGATTCTTAATGAGGCATGTGTTTCCAGTGAGATTAAGGTGAATCAACTAGAAAAAGTTGTTGAAAAAATCCTTGAGGTAAATAAGATTACTTTCTCAGACGACGAATTGCCTATAGAAGGTACCGAACATCACAGAGGTCTCTACATTACTGTGAAATATGAGCATTCCATCGTCACTTGACTGTTAATTGATGGAGGATCAAACGCTAACATTTGTCCTATGTCAACTTTACAAAAGTTGAATTTAATATGGAAAGGTTACAACCAAATAATGTATGCATCAAAGGTTTTGACGGAGCAAAAACTGATGCCATTGGTGAAATAGAGCTCATATTGACAATCAGGCCTGTGGATTTTGCTATGAATTTTCAAGTGCTGAACATTGATGCTTCATATAATATGTTATTGGAAAGGCCATGGATTCATAGGGCTGAGCAGTCGTATCGACGTTACACTAAATGGTCAAATTTGAACACGAAAGTCAAGAAATAATTGTTCATGGTAAAGGAGACTTATCCATGTATAAAGACTACTTTGTTTCCTCTATCAAAGCAGATACTGCAAATAGAGTGTTAACTCATCAAGCTCTTGAGGTAGTGGCTATTGAGCATATCCTCGAGGGGAATCTCATCACAAGACCACAACTGTCATCAAAATCTGTTATGGTAGTGAATGAAATGCTAAAGTATGGTTTCAAATCAGGAAAAGGTTTAGGGATATTTTTGCAAGGTAGGGCTCATCCAGTAAACCTCTATGAGAACCCCAATACCTTTGGTTTGGGATATGAGCCCACTGCTAAAGACATAAAAAAGGCTAAAAAGCATAAAAAAGAGTCATGGTCACTTACCAAGATGATGCCGCCACTTTACGAGTCTTTCATCAAAGTCAGTGTTATTGAGTCCTCCATGTTACCTACTGCAGAGTCAACGAATGATGATGATGTTGAGTTAATTGGCCTTTTCTAGAACATGTTCATAGAAGCTAATATGATTGAAATTGGGGAAGGTACCAGCAATGCAGATGTGTAGTTTATCGGCCCTGATGTCCAGCTTAACAATTAGGAGTCCATCCTCTCCTTACTATGAAGAAGTCTTGGTAGTTTGTTTGTTTTTCTTTCAGTCTTGGTAGTTTGTTTGTTTTTTTCTGTAATTTGAATAATTTTAGGGTTGTAATTCAGATATTTACCTTGGTATTTTATGTTAAAACTTTGTCTATCTTTGTTTTAATGAAATATAGTTTTCCCTTTGTTTTATTTTTAGTCTAATATTTATTTTCTATTATACAGTTCTTTATACGGTGATCCTAATGATATGACACGCATGAATAATTGTCAAACAAATTTAAAAAACACAATCTAATTATGAAATAATGAATAAAAAGTTGAATATGATGAAGAGGAAGCATTTGAGGATATAAGCAAAGATTTCAAACAGTTTGAGAACAAGTCAAATCCTAATTTAAATGAAACTATGGCAATCAATTTAGGAGATCATGAAAATATTAGAGAGACTAAGATAAGTGTACATGCTCAACCATAATAAAATAAAGCTATAATTAAAGATGCTTGAGTACAAAGATATCTTTGTGTGGTCTTATCATGATATGCCCTGTTTGACCACTGATTTGGTAGTTCATAAGTTGCCAATTGATCCTGCTTTCCCTCATGTCAAGCAAAAGTTAAGGAAGCTTAAGACTGTTATGAGTATAAAAACCAAAGAGGAAATTAGAGAGCAACTTGAGGCTAAAGTCATTTGAGTGGCCCAATAGCCTACTTAGTTAGCAAATATTGTCCCTGTTCCAAAAAAGGATGGCAAAGTTTGGATATATGTTGATTATTGTGATCTAAATAAAGCAAGTCCAGAAGATAACTTTCCACTTCCTAATATCCATATTTTGTTGGATAAATGTGCCAAACATGACATTACGTCTTTTGTAAATTGTTATGCAGGATATCACCAGATCATTATGGATCCAAAAGATGTGGAAAAGACATTATTTATCACATCATGGGGGATATATTGTTATCAAGTTATGCCTTTCAAAACAAAGAATGCTGGGGCAACTTATATGAGAGCAATGACCACGATGTTTCATAACATGATGCACAAAGATATTGAAGTTTATGTGGATGGCGAATCATTAAATCAAGAGAGCAGTCTGACCATGTCAAAGATTTGAGAAAATTATTTAAAAGGCTTCGAAGGTATAATCTCAAACTTAACCCAGCGAAATATGTATTTGGAGTTCCATCGAGAAACCTCTTGGGATTTATAGTCAGTCGACATAGCATTGAGTTAAATCCTTCAAAAATAAAAGCTATTCAAGATTTACCTCCACCAAAGAACAAAACAGAGGTGATGAGCTTACTTGGAAGGTTGAATTATATCAGTAGATTCATTGGCCAACTTACAATAACCTGTGAGCCAATATTCAAGTTGTTGAAGAAAAATGCTAAAGTTCAATGGTCTAAAGAATGTCAAGAAGTATTTGACATAATTAAGAGGTACTTGTCGAATCCGCCTATATTTGTTCCTCCAGAGCTAGGAAGACCCTTGATATTGTATATGTCTGTGTTAAACAATTCTTTTGGCTGTGTGTTGGGTCTACATGATTTCACAGGTAGAAAAGAACAAGCTATCTATTACCTTAGCAAAAAGTTTACCACTTATGAGGCTAAGTACACTCTTCTTGTAAAGACATGTTGCGCCTTAACTTGGGTGGCACAAAAGCTAAAACATTACTTATCATTTTACACTACTTACCTCATCTCTCGTATGGATCCCTTAAAGTACATTTTTCAGAAGCCTATGCCCATAGGCAAACTCAAAAAATGGCATATGTTACTCACAGAGTTTGATATTGTCTATGTGACAAGAACAACAATAAAATCTCAAGCCTTAGCAGATCATTTGGCTGAAAATCTTATTGATGAGGAGTATGAGCCATTGAAGACTTATTTTTCGGACGAAGAAGTATTATGTGTTGATGAAGTTATTTCTGATGATTGTCACTCAAGTTGGAAATTGTTCTTTGATGAAGCTACTAACGTAAAGGGGGTAGGATAGGAGCAGTTCTTATTTTTGAATCAGGGCAATATTATCGTATAACAGACTTTAATTCTAGTGTGCAAATAATATGACAGAATATGAAGCTTGCATTCTGGGTTTGAGACTAGCTATTGACATGGGAATCCAAGAACTGTTGGTGTTAGGAGATTCAGATTTACTAGTCCACCAGATCCAAGGAGATTGGGAGACTCGTGATTCGATACTTCTACCATATCAAGGTTGTTTGTAAGATCGTTGTCAATGATTTATATCAGTAAATTTTAAGCAAATTCCCAGAGCTCATAATGAGATTGCCGATGCTTTGGCGACCTTATCTTGGATGCTCCAATATCCCGATAAGACTAATATCGATCCCTTTCATATACAGATCCGTGATCAACATGCATATTGCAATGTGGTTGAGGAATAACTTGATGAAGAGCCTTGGTTCCATGATATCAAATAATATATTCAGACTAGAAAATATTCGATACATGCTGATGGTAATCAAAAGAGAACCATTCGACGACTAGCTAGTGGATTTTTCCTAAATGGAGGAATTTTGCATAAGAGGACTCCATATTTGGGACTTTTAAGGTTCATAGATACAAAAGAAGCTTCAAAAATCATGACTGAAGTACATTCTGGGATTTGTGGACCGCACATGAGTGGGTATGTTTTGGCAAAGAAAATACTTTGAGTAGGCTATTATTGGCTCACCATGGAGCGAGATTCCATCTGTTTCATTCGTAAATGTCATGAATGCTAGGTACACGGGGATTTGATACGCTACCCTCTATCTGAGTTGCATATAATAAAAGCTCCATGGCCTTTTGTGGCTTGGGGAATAGACGTAATTGGACCAATTGAACCGAAGTTCTCGAATGTACATAGGTTTATCTTGGTAGCTATTGATTATTTCACGAAGTGGGTAGAAGCATCAACTTTTAACTCAATGACTAAGAAAGCAGTGGTTGACTTTGTTCACTCCAATATCATTTGTCGGTTTGGCATTCCAAAGATAATTGTCATGGATAATGCTGCAAATCTTAAAAGTCATCTGATGCAAGAAGTATGTCAGCAATTTAAGATTATGCATCGGAATTCAACTCCTTATCACCCAAAGGTGAACAGTGTTGTGCAAGCTGCCAACAAGAACCTAAAGAAAACACTCCACAAAATGGTGCAAGGATCCCGACAATAGCATAAAAAGTTGTCTTTTTCTTTATTGGGTTATTGTACTACAGCTCAGACTTTAATTGGTTCAAATCCTTACTCGTTGGTGTATGGACCTGAGGCAGTTATACCTGCAAAAATGAGATTCCATCTTTTCAAGTAGTTATGGAAGTTGAAATTGATGATGAACAATGGGTCAAGGCTCGATTAGAGCAATTAAGCTTGATTGATTAAAAAAGATTGGCGTCAGTATGTCATGGAAAATTATACTAGAAGAGAATGGCACAGGCATAAAATAAAAAGGTCCATCACAGATATTTTAAAACTAGTCAGTTAGTAGTAAGACGTATCATCCCCCATCAGATTGAAGCCAAAGACAAATTTTCTCCTAATTGGCAAGGACCATTCATGGTGAAGAAAGTGTTACCTAATGGCACGTTATTCTGACTGATGTAGAAGGAAAAATGAAAGGAATGCCGGTCAATGCTGATGCAGTTAAAAGATATTATATATGATATTCATGTACAATTCTGTTATGTATGTTTTGTTCTTACATTTTAAAAGATTGAAATGATGAAGGCATTTTATTCTACTATTTGAATAATATATCAACCTTTGCTTACCCTTTTTGAGCTTTTATCTTTCTTCGTACCCTTTTTTGGAATCAAATTAAAGTCAAAAAGTTGAAACAAAAAAGTTTTAAAAAAATTATTGAAAAAAAAGTTGAAAAAAAATTGATCAAAAAGTCAGAATTAAGCGAAAGAATGACATTCCTAAACTACGTTTGACCAGATTCTTGTTATGACAAGATACGTAAGCAGCCCTACTCTGGGTTTGGTCCAACCAAAAGAAAATTTCAAGTTACCCAGAATGAAAAAAAATTGGGGCAAAAATTTACTTCCTTAAAAGAGTTGATTTCAAAAGTTGTATGTTCCACCCAATATTATGTAAATTTTGAGCCTCATGCCACCCTTTCTTGCTAACCCTTTCTAAAAGCCAAGTTACAACCAAAGAAAGACCTTCATCTTTGAGAATGTCAAGGCTAAACATGTTATGAGTGCATGATATTTCATATTTTGAGTGTTATTTTTCTAAAAAATAAAAATAAAAATGAAAATGAGAGAGTTTTATTGGTGAAACCCCTTTTGAGAACCATAAGGAGACTGTGAGCTGAGAAAGAAATGAAATTGAAATAGGCTCATTGGCAAAAACCCATTGAGGTGTCACTAGCCGAAGGAGGATTGTGCTACAGAAGGAATAAGTTCAAAAATGGCTTCATTTCAAACTCAATAAGTGGGCAAAAGTTGTAATGATTGGTATGGCTAGATCTGCTTATTTGATTCAAAATGCATGTCATAATCACTGGAATCAACTTCCACATTCAGATAAGTTCTTTTTTTTGTTTTGAAAAAGAGATGTCTATTATCTTTTTCTTTTTCTTTTTGTTTTGTTTTGATTTTTGTATTTGCGTTGTTGTTGTCAAACAAAAATTATTGTCATCTTTTATGTCTTTTTAAGTCAAATTCATGTCAAGTCAAGTGACAAAGGACTTCAAACTTGTTACCAACTTCTTCAATGGTACAAAGAAAGACAAAGGGTTGAGGCACAAGGACAATACTTCAAATTATAATAAAGTATTCAGAATGATTGTAATCTGACAATGTTGGACTTGTGGAAAGATAAAAGGTGTATTGAAAGTTAAATCCAAAGATATCATACAAGAGAAATATGTTTTGAGTTGAGAGTCTCAGTAGTCAGAATTTGGTAATCAGAAGTATGACAAGTCAACAAATATTTATCAAGGATTCGAAAAGGAGTTGAGCATGGCAAGTGCAAGCCAAATGCCACAAACTAACCACCACATATTTTTTAGAACTTATAATTTTTCTTTGTTTGAAACAGAGATGGAATGTTGTTTTCATATAAAAGGATGCAATTTCACAATTCTGTCAACACAAGGAGCATGCTTATAACACACAATGCTAGATCTCGGTTATGGTAAATTTTATTCTTTGTAAGATGTATCTATCAAAGATATTCTAGGCTTTGATTTATTCTTTCACTATATTTTTTAAAACATTAAGATCCGATGACACACAAATTTTTCCAGTACAAACTGGGATAAAAAATTTTATGTGCGTTGTAGGGAATTTATTTTTTGCACATGACCCTCCTGAAGGATGAGAATTTATTTTATGTTCAGGACCCTCCTGAAGAATGGGAATTTAGTTCATGCACAGGACTCTCCTAAAGAATGAGAATTTATTTTTTACACAGGACCCTCCTAAAGAATGGGAATTTATTTTATGCTCAGGACCCTCCTGAAGAATGAAAATTTAGTTTTGCTCAGGACCCACCTGAAGAATGGAAATTTATTTTATGCTCAAGACCCTCCTGAAGAATGAGAATTTATTTTATGCTCAGGACCCACCTGAAGAATGAAAATTTATTTTATGCTCAGGACCCTCCTGAAGAATGGAAATTTATTTTATGCTAAGGACCTACCTGAAGAATGGAAATTTATTTTATGCTCAGGACCCTCCTGAAGAATGGGATGTTATTTTTCTATTTCACTATTTACTTTAAGTCCAGGAGCCCGCCTGAAGAATAGGGTGAAGAAAAAGAAAGTTCAGGAGCCCGCCTGAAGAACAAGGTGAAGAGAAAATAATTTCAGGAGCTCGCCTGAAGAATAGGGTGAAGAAAAAAGTAATTCCAGGAGCCCACCTGAAGAACAGGGTGAAGAAAAAGTAAGTTCAGGAGCCCGCCCGAAGAACAGGGTGAAGAAAAGTAAGTCCAGGAACCCGCCTGAATAACAAGGTGAAGAAATAAAAAATCAAGAGCCCACCTGAAAAATAGGGTGAATTTTCAAGTTCAAGTCATGAAGAATCGAATCAAAATTTCATAGAAAATTGCATTTTGTATTTATATTTTTCATTTTTTATATTTTGTTAGTCATTTGAATGTAAAAAGCAAAAGTCGTTAACCGGAAACTCGAACGGAATCTCACTCGATGTGTAACTCACTCTCTCAATATGTTACCTTTGAACTGCCCGTGACTTGATTCCCTTATAACTCGGGATAGGTAGGAGGTTCAAAACCAGGACTCGGTCACATTTTTTTCTTTACTTTAATTTTATTTTATCCTTGCCTTTCAAATAACTGAAGGGTCAAAAATTAGGTCACGGTACAAATCCTAAGCTCGCAATGCTACTATATTAATTTTTTTGAATCTCCTTATATAAATTTTCGGCTGTTACGTCTTTAGTAGTCTCTTGAATGGCTATAGACGAGATAGATGTTGAAGATAAGTTATTTATGAACACAAAAAATATCAAAGTATCCCCGGCCTCAATATTTCTTCTGAAATAAACAATAGAGAGAATTAAGTGCTGCAATAGGTGGAACTACATGAGGAATATTTCACAACTGCCAACTTAGCTGTAACTACAACAAGAATATTTTAACTATGAACCAATGCCTAAAATGTCTTAAGTGAAATACATAGATGAACCTTTCACTTGGCCTCAACTGATAACTGAACACTCCTTTGAAAATGCACATCTAGACACCTTCAGTTGGTTTAAGTTTGACCCCGTAAACACTCCAGCTTTAAAAATGTCAATCTAGAATGGACCCCCTAAAAGGTATCTAGATGTGCTTTTTCCAAGTTAAGGTGTTCGCACCTATGCCAAGTTGAAGTGTCTAGATGGTTGCAATGAAAATTGGGGCGTTCAACTACCAGTAGAGGTCAAGTTAAAGTGTCTATTTATCTATTATTTCAAATGGATATAAAACACGCTGAGTCATTCTCCTCTTCTGTACAACCAACAACCTCATGGATTCTATAGCCTCCACAAGAATCAATGAAGCCATTCTCGCTATGAAGAGAACTCCCCCTGAGAAATTAATAACATTATGGAATCTGCGCAATTTCAACCAAAATCTCATGCCGCGACTTTGTCTTGGAGAAGAATGAAGAATGGTCACTGCCTTTGATCTTGAAAACTCCTTCAGGAGGGTTTACCCTCACAAGCTTTTCTTGGACATCTGGTGAAAGAGCATGATCATCTAATGTCTAGATACAAAATCTATCAGACTACTTCCATACTTTTCTATATATGGATATTTGGGGGGATAATTGATTGGTTTAAAAGACATATATTTCCATCAAATTCGCTAGACCAACCCTAGGCTCAAAATGGTCATCCAATTAGGACACGCTTTTTATTATTCTATTATTGTGTGATATAAATGTTTTGTGTGTTATAACTATTTATGTGATTATATGCATTATTAAATCAAAGGTAAATTGATCTATTCTTCAACAAAGTCTTCAAAATCCTTTAGGAGAAATATGTGCTTACTATCCAAAGTCCGCCCAAAACATTTCAGGGGTCCCCAAGTCTCTCAAAAAACCCTTAATCATTTTTGTTAACTTTCTTTTTATATGTATTCCTATTCTTTCAGGAAGATCTATCATAGATTCAAGGACCACACAACTAAAAATATAGATAGTGGAGTTATCCCAAGTGTCGGAATGCAAGAAGAAGAGATCAAGAGGCTGATTAGGAAAGCCGATCAAGCCGACAAGAAAATTCCTAAAGTCAAGCAATTGATCGCGCAGGAAAATAAGAAGTTTGAGAAAGCTCCACCTTCAAACTTAAGAGAGAACCGCTGGGCCAAGATTAATGGGAATGACATCAGGCCAAATAGGATCAAATCGGAAAGTGAAAAGATCACCCTCTGAGCTCACGTTAAAGGATATTCTCGGTGCCCCCAGATCGTGACATACTCGACAGTTTATCAAATCCTAAGAGATATAAAAGTCCTCTACCTTGATCAAACGGAAGGATTTGTCTACTTTCCTAAAGATGCTCATAAGAGATGTCATTATCATCTAAATTAATTTGTCCATACCACTGATGAGTGTCCAGCTCTGAAGACCAGGATTTGCAACATGATCCACAACGATAAAATAAATAATTTATGGGGACCATAAACCATTCTTTATTGTGATCGAGTTGATCCAGGCATGCCCATCACTAATGACGTGCAGATTTACAAATATGACTTCACAAGGTTTATAGAGACCTACCATGAAATCTTTTCAAAGCTCATCCATGCCAAAATTCTAGAACTTGTGGAAAGGAAGCCTAATACGATGTCTAAAGCTTAGAAGAAATTCAGAGAGGTTTGTCATTATCATGGAGGAATTGTAGGGCATACTTAGAGACTTGCCACGCTTTAAAGATGGATTTAGAGATCCTGGTGGATACAAGAAGGATCGAGCTGGAATTTCCACCATACCACCCGTAGAAGATCAAGATATGGAAGAAGCAAAATGAAGTGGGAATGTCAGCCTCTATCTAAGACTTAGTCATTTCAGTCTGGTCCCTTTTGTTATCGTTTTTCTTTTATGTTTCCATGATGTAATAAACCCTAACGAGGTCTCAATGAAATGAAGTTATCTTTGCCCATTTAAACTACGTATGGCCTGATTTCTCCTTTTTGAGATACATAGGCAGCCTTTTGGCTCGGCCTATATCCTTTAAAATCGTTATGTCTCATTTCGTCAAAGAAAGTCATGTGAGTCCAAAATCAAAAGACTCGGCAAAAATCCTTCAAAGACCTTTTTTTTCATAAAATCAATGGATAAGGTCCTGCTCGTTAATTCCTTTTGATCTAATACTCACCCATGGTTCAATTTACCTAGGATGAAAGCAAATTTATGTGTTTACTTTATGTCAGATACTAACATTATTTACCACTAACAGAATCTACTATATTTGCCTTTGGAGTAGTTTTTATTAGGTATCAAGTAAGTAGAAATTGATCTGTGTTAACAAAACTGGTTGAACATCAATATTTCACTTTATCTAAGGCAAATAAAATTTCCTTCCTTGACTATCGCCTAGCTGAAGAGAAAATAATAACTGGTAGTAGCGATGATAATACTTTTACAAAAATTAATTTTAGAGACTGTGTGATAACGACACAAGGTGAGATGATCGCTGAACTAACTAGGAAATGGAGAAGCTTCAAGAAGAAGTACAACGAGCAAAATATATGGCTAATATGGCCATTGCTGCTAATACGCCAGTCTTGGATAACCATACGGTTCCACTCCAATTCCCTCCTCTTAACTTTCCTAACAATGGAAACCAACCAAATAACATATCCTTTGCTTTTATGCCTGGACCTTCCGCTAATCCCATCAATCTATCGTGCCAAACCCATACCCCTCCTATTTACAACACCAACCGAGAAAACAATCCAAATGCTTACCATCCTCAAAGCTTCACTCCAAATTACCAAAATACCTTTATAAATTCCTTCTCTTCCTAAAATACTCGCCCTACGTTCAGTCCCAATGGAAATGCTCCCTAAAATCCGGTTCCCACATATCTAAACATCATTCATGCCACTCAAAATCCTTCGAGAACCTAAAATATGCCTGACACCACCATCCATGCTGCTGTAATACCTACTTCTTACCCTACATCCCCCAAAAATCCAAAAATTGACCATTATGAGGAGATGGAGAAGGAGTGTAAGGTGCCTGAAGACATACATGCAAGGGAGTTACTGTTGTTTTCATTTGTTAATACCTAGTTTCTTTTTCAATTATCGTTCTAGCTGAATCTTACAACTTGTGTGAGACTGTTTTTTTTTTTTTCATAAAGGACTAGTCTTAGTTAATTGTATTTTGTTCATTATCATTAAATTCTGGTGCGATGATTTCAAAAAAAATTTCCCTTTTGCTGATTTAAGACATCTCCTATTATCATGTTGCTTGGTTCATTTCTAATATAAAGATGATAATTGCGCTTAAATTCTGAGCTAGTAACAACCTTTTTGTTAACTGTTCCGTACAAGTAAGATTAATAGTCTTTTGGTAAATTTATAGTTTGCTACATAAAGTAAGAATTTTGGTCTATTTGTGTCTGTATTGTTTCAAGTGTCAGTGCTTTGCATCTATGACTTATTGGGTGAACTCTGCTTATCCTTTATTGCACAACTTGCCAGCTGATTTGAATAGTAAAAACTAGTCCACTCTATATGTGGGTCCATTTTGAATTTTGCAAAATTATGTGGTTCCAAATAATTCTAATCCTTACCTTTATTTTATTTGACATGTGAAATCCGGGTTGAGTCCACTATTGGACTCCAATCTCCCTTGAATCCTCCAGTTGGATCAAAACTCGACTAAACTCCATTGAGTCAAAACCTCAAGGCAAAGTTCTAAAAGGATTGTTTTTTCTTGCACCAGTATACAGTGATATACATGCCATAAAGGCTGATATACATGTGATATGTGGTGGATATAAGGAAAGGAGGTTAATTTCACGGCTAGAGGATTGAAGACAAGTATATATACGACTAAAATAAAGTTGGATATACATCAGATTTACAAAATGTGGAGAAAAGGGGTTGTAGTTTACAACTGATATACATACAAAATGGATAGAAAATCCATGAATTTTAGGCCCAAAAGCTGGGCAGACCATTAATAGTCCAAAAGGGCCAATTTTAACTCTTTCTTTATTTCTCATTCTTACTTATTTGTATTTGCTTGAACACTCTAACTAATTAATCTAGATAAATCCTCTAAGGCGTTATCATTTTATTTTATTTCGAATTTTATTAAATTCATAATTTTCTCACTTGATTTATCTCGTCTAAATGAATTAAAGTGGTTCTTTCGATTTTTCTTCCTAAAAATAATCATAAAAGAAAAAATTGTTAAGAATTTTATTTTGAAATGGCATTTGTCTTGTTCATATGACTAATAGTCCACATGGATTAAAGCAATTTTCTCCATATCAAATAAATCAATTTTTCTCGTAAATTTTAACTTTCTCATAATTGTGAGATATTTTTAACACGACTTTACCCCAACATTTTTCAAAGGTGTTATTTATAACAAAATTGATCCTTTTTTTTAATAAAGATAGTAATAATGATAATAATAAAAAATAATTACGTAATTTTTTTCCATAAAAAACACAAACTCATTTCCTTCTTAAATCCAATTATACCACTTAGTTTAAATAGGTTTCTCTTTAATTCAAGTAGAATATTTTATAATTTCTTCCTTAGAAATAATCATGAAATAAGTAGAATTCTCTCAATTGGAATATTCTTCGATTTTTTCTCAAATTCTAACTTTTCGCGATTAATTATGAATTAGGTAAAGTAATTTCTCAAGTAGAATGTTTTGTAATGTTTCTCAAAAATTAATCATGGATTAAGCAGAATATATATATATATATATATATATATATATATATATATATATATATATATATATATATATATATATATATATTCTCAAAATTAATAATGGATTAAGCAAAACATGTTGTAATTTTCTTCTAATACAAGTAGGATATTTCTCGTTTGAATAAACAAATGTTAATTTTAAACATATAAATAAATGATTTTATAAAAGCAACCCACCCTTTCGAAAGATTAGTCACCCTTTTAAATTTGTCAAAAATGATCTTTCGGTGAACCGTTTTAAATGGACGCTCCTAAGTATCGTAAAAATCCTCTTAGGGAGTTAATTGAAACCATACTTTGTTTCTCCAATTTCAAAGTTTTTTTTTTTTGAATCTTTGAAATTTCTTTACGTTTTTCTTAATATTTTTCTATAAAAATCAGCTGGAGACTCTATGGATTCTTACAAAAAATATTAATTAAATTTTTTTTCGCAATTTTCTTAAATTTTTGAAATAGTTTTAAAAGGTCAAAACTATTTTCTTTAAACAAAGTCTGAAAAGGGATAAAACAGATATGGTGACTCTGCTGCGGAATTGCCTAGGTTCAAACCAAATGTCTGAACTAACTTCTTTGACTAACTATTCGGGTTGTAATATTTAAACTTTTAGTCTGGTTAGGTGTTTAGATGTTTGCAAAATTTAAATTGTTGCTTTTCATGGCATACTTCCAAATTCAAAATATATAAATTATTTGGGGTTTCTTCGATGTTCCGACCCCTATTATTCAATTCCAAATTAGTTGTTGGAAATACCACACTTTTATTGGCACGTTAGGCGTCCGATGGTTGTTCGTATTTCAAAATTGTAATGCCCCAATTCTATACCTCGGACACTACACGGTGCTCATAATTTCGAAGGACCACAAACTAATCTATGACTTGTACCTGCTGTAATAACTAAATAATAATACTGAAATATGTGGAAATTAGGCAGAAAAATAGCCATAACGTTTAATACTGTAAATAATACTGAATATGGTATCTCAATACCAAAACTAAACATCAATTCTGAAAACTGAACAACTGTCTGAAAATACTCTAGTCTGAAAAGCCTCTAAACTATCTGAACTGTGGAGTTGATGGGACAAATCCCCAACTAACTCTGACTACTAAAATTAATATTGAAATACTGAAAACAACCATATCCTCAAACTATAAGGACTCACCACTACGTTGACTGCTAAAAATCTAAAATATTAAGGGTGCTCTGGAGCCCGTACGTCTGAACCTATGATATAAGGCATCATAGCGCAAAAGAAAAACACGTGTCAATACTTTGAATGTACTGGTATACTCAGTGAGGTAGGATGAAATGCATGGGGTCACATGCATGAACAATAACAACTGAATAACATGAGTATGACTGGATAAGAGTATATGGATGAATATGAAAACTATACTGAGATCATAATAACATCGAATACTGGATTACTTGTAACTGAATGACTGTATCTGGCAGTCTTGATTCTATGGAACTTTACTGAGTCCATATTGAGCTGAGTGACTATGCCTGACAATCCTGAATCTGCGAAACTGAACTAAGTTCCATACTGAGACTGAATCTGAAACTGACACTATGGGAAGTAATCATTTAACCGACATGCCCCTTCTCTAACTAATTTTGGGGTCCAACTTGTAACCCCAGTTGGAAGGGTGTCAATACCATACCACGGGTAAGGACAAGTGCTGAGTCACCCTCATCTGGCAGATAATCTGAATAAGCACGGTGGTATCCTCAACTGGCAGGTAGATCACCTCAGCAACCCTCAACTGGTAGGTTGATGTCTCAACCTATGCTGGCTACGTAGTTCTAGAATGCAAGGACTGCTTCTAAGGATTTCACTTTCTACTGACAGGTGAGTCCCCATCCATGGGTTCAGTCGGTGTTGAATCCTACTTCTAACTGAATAAACACTGGACTGAATTCTAAACTGTACTAAGCTAGACTGAACTGTTACT
Source organism: Capsicum annuum (assembly GCF_002878395.1). NCBI lineage: Eukaryota > Viridiplantae > Streptophyta > Magnoliopsida > Solanales > Solanaceae > Capsicum > Capsicum annuum. The sequence continues at coordinate 452,442 of NC_061112.1, forward strand.
GGTTGTACTGTATAACTGAACTAAACTGAGTTCACTGAGTTTCGTAGACTGATGGAATACTACTGAATTCTGTTAACTGACTGAATTCTACTAATTGAGACATGACTTATTCTACTTTGTGACTAACCATGGCTCTAGACAAGCAGCTAAATTATCGGGTATTAAATACTCCTAGAACTCGATAGCATAAACTTAAAAGACCAGGCAAAATCTTGAGACATGGTAATTACTACTTAGTCATCATTCATTCATTTGGGCATTCAAGCAAACACTTGCATGACATGAACTTGCATACATGCTAACATGATATAATTTCACTATTCAACTTACATGGATAATTCATCAAACACTTATGGGGCATAACATATGCACATAATACTAAATCAACATGTAGGCATCGTGATTCAATTCCAATTACATAATTCCAAGAGTTTCATCATGAATTCACATGATAAGGGACACATATCAGTTAACTCTACATGAGTCTTGCAATAAATCATGAATACACTTTAATTCGAACCATGGAAATCATGAAATCACTCTACATGAACTTTAAAAGAGTTTCTTGGACTCCAAGGGTAGAAGAAACCCTTGGATGAACACTTCACATACCTTAGTTGATGAATTTCTAAAAGTTAATGGTGAGTTCTTGAGTTATTGATTTGAAATTTGAATACCTAGGGTTCTGTTCTTAAGCAAACTGGAGAAGGAATGAGTATATTTGCCCTCCAAATGGCTTAATTTCGTGTTTTGGGGGGTTAAAGGACGTGGGAAAAAGACCCAAATACCCCCAAGGACGCGATCTTTTAATGACTGAAAAACTGTGTTACCCGACGCGCAGGAGCACCGTATAGTCTGCATCGATGTGAGTCCACGTCGATTTATTGGAATTTTCACTAAAGCTAGGGAGAAACTATCTTATCAACGCGATGGTTGATGTGATGTGTCTAGATCGCGTTGACCCATTATTTTAGGCACTCAAACATGATCTAAACGAGGTCTGAAAAATCCAAAACTTTCCCAAATATATCTATTGACATTTCTGATCATTAATTAACTCAAATATCGATATTTAATGGACGTAAAGGTCGCAAAATAAGATTTCCAACTTTTGAAGGCTAAAATAACACTAAGTCTGAGTACTTAGCTAAAATATTCTAAGTCTGGGACCCTTTGTCAAGCCTAAAGGACTGATTTAAGCTAAGAATTTTGCAGGGTCTTACAAAAACCCAAGTCGTCCACTTGGAAACCTAGTCAAAGCCTACTCTAGACACTCGGGATAGAGAGAAACCAAATTCCTCTTTTAGGCATGAGTCTAGGATAACCTAATACCCGAGGGAGTATTAGGCATATTAGAAAACCATCCTTGCGTCTATATGCCACAAGCCAATTACAGATGAATCTTGTTTATGTGTTGAAAAAATAAATGTTTGTTTGATCCAATCAATTATCCTTTGGGGTAGGGGAAGGCTTAATTTTGTTTGCTTTTGCATATGAATAGCTCAACCATACCCCTACAAAAGATTCAAGATTGTTACCGGATTGGAGGTCACAACTTGGATACTTGCCACGCTTTTAAGATGGATTTAGAAAGCCTAGTGGATACAGAAAGGGTCGAGTTGAAATTTCTGTTATACCACCCGTAGAAGATCAAGATATGGAAGAAGCAGAATGAAGTAGGAATGTGTGCCTCTATCTATGACTTAGTCATTTATGTCTGGTCCTTTCTGTTGTAGTTTTTCTTTCATGTTTCCATGATGTAATGAACCCTAATGAGGTCTTAAAGATATGAAGTTTTATCTTTGCCCATTTGAGCTGCATATGGCCTTATTTATCCTTTTTTTAGATACATAGGCATCCTTTTGGCCCCGCCCCTATCCTATAAAATCTTTATGTATAATTTTGTAAAAGAAAGTAATATGATTCCAAAACCAAAATACTTGGCAAAAATCCTATCAAGACCCATTTATCCAAAAATCAACGGACAAGGTCCTCCTGTTAATTCCTTATGAGTAAATACCCACACGTGGATCAATTTACCTAAGATGAAAGCAACTTTATGTCGGATATCTTGCATTATTTATCACTAACAGAATCTACCATATTTTCCTTTGGAGTTGTATTATCAGGTATCAAGTAAGTAAAAATTGATCTGTGTTGATAAAACTGGCTTAACATAAGTATTTCACTATATCTAAGGCAAATAAAAATTCCTCCCTTGACTATCGCCTAGATGAAGAGGAATGAATAACTGGTAGTAGTGATGATAACACACTTACCAAAATTACTGTTAAGGATAGTGTGATAACAGCACAAAGTGAGATGATTGTTGAACTAACTAAGAGAATGAAGGAGCTTCAAGAATAAGTACAATGAGCAAAAGATATGGCTAATCTGGCCATTACCGCTAATACGCCACTCTTGGATAACAATGTGCTTCCACTCTAATTCCTTCCTCTTACCTCCCCTAACAATGGAAACCAACCAAATAACATACCATCCATTTCTATGCCTAGACCTACCGCTAATCCCATCAATCCATCATGCCAAAACCATACCCCTACTACTTACAACACCAACCAAGAAAACAATACAAATTCTTACAACCCTAAAAGCGTCACTCTAAATTACCATAATACCTCCACAAATGCCTTTACTTCCCAAAATACTCGCCCCACGTTCAGTCCCAATGCTAACGATCTACAAAATCCAGTTCCTACATAACAAAACTTTGCTTATACCACTTAAAATCCTTCAATAACATAAAATATTCCTCCCGCCACCATCTATGCTATTGGTATACCTACCTCTTACCATATATCTCCTCAAAATATAGAAATTGATCACTATGAGAAGATAGAGAAGAAGTGTAAGGTACCTGAAGATAAGCATACTATGGAGCTACTGTTGATAAAGAAAGACATCTCCAGAAAGAAGAAAACCCAAAGTTTACCTAACGCAACAGGGTTCAATTATGATGACCTCTGAATCACCCTAGATTGAACCTTCCCAAAGGATTTAAACTCCCTAAGTTTGAAATATTCAATGGTACTGGAAACCCTACTGCCCACTTAAGGTGATATTATGACCAAATGGTTGGCTCTAGTAGAAATAAAGCATGTTGATGAGGCTCTACAATCAAAGCCTGAGTGGAGAGGCATTAGAATAGTTTGCTTCACAATAACTTAAAAAGTAACCTGAATGGAGCACTTTAGCCAAGGATTATGTTGATAGATTTGCCTACAATGTAGAGATGGTCCCTAATAGCTATTCCTTGAACCAGATCAAGGAAAAATCTATTGAATTCTTTCGTACTACCTTTGCTGATTTGGGTAAGATTGGTGAAACAGTTAAGGAAGGATTAAGGATAGGAAAAAATAACAAGACCTCTACAAAACTTGGATCTTCAGTATTCCCAAAGAAAAAGAGAGAAGACATGTCTTTCGTATCCTCTATCCCAAACCCAAAGTCAAACAAATCTTTTGGGTCCAATTCTGGGAAAATACCATAACCGTCTATATAGCCCTCAGCTCCACAAAATCCTTAACCTGTGTTTTATACTCAATCCAGTTCCCAAGTTCCATAACTAAATTTCTATAACAATCAACCAAATTACCCATCTCCATTTCTAAATTATCAAGCCCACTTACCAAGCTCCACTCCCAAATTTCCAAGCCTACCAAAAAGCCCCAATTAACCAAAATTACCATCATGTCCCTTCTCCTACTCACCAAAATGACCATAATCTTCCTCGTCCAAATAACAAAAATAAAGTCACCAGTAGTTTCACTACTTTGGCTAAAACTAGAACTCAACTGTTTGAAAGGCTAAAGGCAGCAAATCTCATTCAACTTATCCCACCAAAACCCGCCAATACAAATCTCAATTTTTTTATGCCAATCAGCATTGTGCATATTATTCAGTAGGTGTTGGACACACAACTGAGGAATGTATTAATTTAAAGCACGAGATTTAAGATTTTATTGATTAAAAGGTTATTTTACTTCAAAAAGTGTCGACAAATATTACTACCAATTCACTCTAAAATCATGATGGGTAACCATCAGTATGATAGAAATAGATTATGAGTGGGTGGTGAGAAAGTGTATAATGCAGGATAACCCAAAATAGATGTATAAAGTGAAAGATATAGAAAATACAGTGGTTGTCTTAAGTGTTACCGAGAAACACAAGTTTGTTGCATTCATCACAGCTCATCAATCCTTTGCCTTAGTGCCTGTAAGAGGAGAATTTGTGGTGGAATATGCCGCCACGCAAAGAATGACTAGATCAGGGAGATGCTACACTCTAGAGGAGCTTGTCAATGATGCATAAAAGAAGAGTTCTCAGAAAAGGCTAATCACTAAAGGGGAAGCTAAAATTTTGGAGAAAAATGCAGCCAAAAGAGAACTCTACTGTTAAACAATTAGATAAGACCCCTGCTCAGATTTTTATCTAGGGCATTACTTATAAGTTCCCAATATCATAGACAAGCTCTGCTGAAAGTCCTTGAAGAAGCCTACGTGCTCGTAGGCACAAATACCAAAAATTTAGTTTCCATGATTAGTAGAGTGGTGGGAGCCCATCATATTATCTTTGGTAGAGATGAGTTACCCTTCGAAAGAGTGATGTATAACAAGGCATTACATATCACTATCAAATTCCAAGATAAGATTATTAATAGGGTATTAATTAATGATAGATCAAGTCTGAATATCTACCCATTATCTGTTCTAACGTAGTTGAACTATGATATAGGGAAAATTCATCAGAACACAGTAAATGCAAGAGCTTTTGATGGGGTTCAGAAAATTCCATCGAAGAAGTCAGTTGCATCTCTAAATAAGGATTGCAAAATTCCTAGTTGAGTTTCAAGTAATGGACATTTCCACAAGTTAAAATCTTCTCTTGGGAAGTCCTTGAATTCATGCAGCGGGGCCCATTTCTTCAACATTGACAATCAATAAAATTCCTATAGAAGAATAATGAAGTGGTCATCTATGGTGAAGTAAGTAATTTGAGTCACCCTAATGGTTATATTCCTATTTTTAAAGAAGTCCCAAAAGTGAGTGACTTTTATATAGTGGAAATCATGAATGCAGCTGAGAAATACCTAACTCCTTACAAGCCAATGCCTTTGATCTACAAGATATTGGCCATTGTTATGCTGAAAAGTAGTTTTAAGCTCGGACACAGCTTAGGAAAGAATTTGGATGGAATCATTAAGACTATTTTGATCCTAGAGAAGTTGTTCAAATATGGTATAGGCTATGTGCCAAGTAAAGAAGGTGAAAGAGAGACAAAGAAGGAAGGCCCAAAATCGGCAAAAAGGTTATTGTATCTGTAAAGGCTATAAGCGATGGTCTCATGGATGGAATAGGGAAATTTTTAGAAGAGTGTGACAATATTATAAAAGTATTCCCTGAGAATACTGAGATTAAGAAAGATAAACTAGCGGAAAAATTGTCAAACTGGACTTCCACTCCAATCATGACTCATTGGTTGATGTGGTAGATAAAAGGATAAAATTTAACTTTTGAAAAATCGACGGTAATTCAAATGATGATCGATACCCACCCTTTAAGTTTTAATTACCTCATTTTTGCTTTTATGTTTTCCAAAAGGCTTAGACTCGCACTAGTGCGGATCATAGCATGTGTCTGTAATGTTTTTAATTTTAATGAAAGCCTCTCTTATTGCAAAGATGTTTTACTTATTTTTTGAATTATTCAATTGTTATTATATAACTTATGTTGTTTATGATTTTAGTAATAATAATTTAAAACCTTTCAATGACATGCCATGTCAAGATATAAATGAACAAATTGAAGGAAATGATGATGAATGGGAGGACTATGATGAGGAAACGATGAAACTAGATTGATTAATAGAAGAACTAAAAGATTTTAAGGATCGAAAAAAGCCCAACCTAGAGAAAATTGAGGTAGTTAATCTCTATGATGATGGAGAAGTCAAAGAAATTAGAATTGGTTTTGATCTTGTAAAAGCACAGAAAAGAGAACTCGTTGGGTTTCTTAACAAAATATATTGATGTATTTGTTTGATCCTATGATGACATTCTAGGATTGAAATCAAATATTGTATAACACAAGTTTCCAATTAATCTAGGTTCAATCCTTTGAAGCAAAAGTTGAGGAAATTCAAGCTAGATCTGAGTCTAAAAATTAAGGACGAAGTCACTAAACAAATCTGAGACAATGTGGTTGAAGTCATGATATATCCAACATGGCTAGCTAGTATTGTTCCAGTGCCTAAGAAGGATGGAAAGTTTAGGATTTTTGTTGATTATAGATACTTGAACAAAGCCAGTCCTACAGACAACTTTCCATTACCCAACATACATATTCTTATTAACAACTGTGCAAGGCATAAAATATAGTCATTCGTGAATTTCTTTGTGGGATATCATCAAATACTGATGGATGAAGAAGATGCAGAGAAAACAACTTTCATCACACCATTGGGTGCTTATCACTATAGGGTGATATTCTTTGATGAGTGGTGATTTTAACACTCATTCACACTCAATATTCATGCACATTACCATGTTTTGAATGAATAAATGAGATATAATTATGATTAAATAAACTAATATCCGCTCTTTGTGGCCATAGAGTTGAGGGGATAGAAAGATGTGGATTGGATCTTAAAATAATCAAAAAGGGAGCAAGAAAGTACAGTTGAAGACATGGAGCAGAAGGGTCTAAGTTACTGCGATCGCGGTCTACTGACCGAGATTATGGCAGTCAAGCAGGATCAATCAACCATGGTCATGTTAGTCTATCATGGTCACAGACAAGGTGGTGCGATTGCGACTTAACGGAAGAGTTTAGCTCAAGGGCAAATTTAGAAATGCACATGGATGATCCAAATTTTGACAAAAAGACTCAAACCCTAGGATAATTCATCATATTCCATTTTGTCCAATTTTTTTAGGTTAAGCTCTTGAGTTCATAACCTCCATACTTGGAGAAGAAAATATTGTATAAATTTTGGATGAAGAATACATTGGAGACCTTCGAAGTAGAGGAGTAGCTCACTTCCATTGTTGATTTATGGGAGTGAAAAGTTTGAAGTAACATTCACTTAATCTTCAACAAATCATCTCAATGGAGATTATGGGTATATCTATGTTTTTTTATCTTATGTTTTGCTAGATCTCTCTCTTGGGGTTATGTGTGAATAGGGGTTAAAGAGTGCGTAGGTTGTTATTGTTAGCCTCTATTTTATAGTTCATATTTATGGGTTTTATCTTTGCTATGCTAACTTGATTGGGATTGTGGGTGAAAGCCCAAATACCCACATGGGTTTGATGGGTGAAAACTCCAAGCTCCAGAAAGCTCATAGTTATCTTCGAAAGAAGGGTTTTGGGTGAAATTTAGGAATCCATATCATCCTCAAAAAATGGATATGGAGAACAAAGCAATGATAGAAAATTATATGTATAGTTCACCTATCTATCACTATATTAAACATTAGGGTAGTCATGGAGTTGACTATACCATAGGCATCATCCTAGAGATAGGGATACCTAAATTGAGGTTTGGTTACCGATTGTTGAACACACCCATTAAGTATTTGAAAGAATCAATGAGAAAAAGTTTGGTGTTGTGTTGAAAGACTAGCATCAAAATATATAACTAAATCTACTCATATGTGATCTACTAAAATGATGTCGACTATTAGCACTCACATATAACTTCCCTTAGTAACACATAATCCCAAGATTTGTGCCTAATTTTTTAAACTCTAATTATTCATAGCCCCAAATTTGTACTAGAAAAACCCAAAAAGAAACATTAGTGTTAATACTCTCCTAACCCCTCATTTCTATCTTCTTGTAATATTGGTTTGAATTTAACTTGTATTTATTATTTTAAATTAACTTTATTTCTACTCACACTGTTTCTCATGGATTCGACTCTGACTCCAAAGTTGGGTAAATATATTAAAAACAACCTCCATGAACTTAAATTGACGTGTAAGTTAAACGTTATCAAAAATTGCATCATTGCTGGGGAATAATTTAGCGTATTAAGTTAGTTTGGAATTTTAGCTTACTTTCTTGAATTCAAACTTGTAAATATTTTTTTGTGATTTTCTTTTGTAGGTAGATTTTTATTCTATTTTAGTTTTCTCTATGGCATCTTCCAACAAGTATGACATTTGTAGTCGGGAATCCTACCGTGATGACCCATATCCAATTTATGACGGACCACACTTTAGGAGAGATTATAACTATGCTTCCCGGAGAGAGATAGATCTACCATCTGATCTTATAGGGAGTATAGGTGTTCTTTATGTAGTGGTCGAGATAGACATTGGGATGACTGTCCAAATGTCTCTTCCCCATATTATGCTAACTGAGTTGCTAGTTCTTCTTATGAACTTGATAGGTCTTATGATGAGAAGAAAAAGAGCAACAAATCGAGTCCAATAACTTTGACACAAGGCTACTAGCTATTTTAGATTGGGTAGATATGATGGTAAGAGTATACAAGACATGCATCAAGAGGCATTAGAATGGAAAAGTGTCAAGATGGAGTAAATGGGCAAAGAATAAAAGCTTAAAACTACCACTACCTTGCCCATCTCCCAAGAGGAGGTTTATCAAGAAAAGAAACCAAGATATGATGATGAGCTTGGTAGTGAAAACTCCTGGGTGAATTCCCAATCAACTGAATCATATGAAGAAGAAGAAGACAAAATAAAAGAAATGATACTAGAGTCAAAAGAAGAATTAAGGCAAATCTCTTATGATGACTTTAGTTTATATTGGGAAGAAGGTGCTATGGAGGAGGCTATTTCGAAATTAGGGGATGGACCTTATTCAAACCACTTTTTAACATTATGCCTCGAGGATATGATGAGAATCCACCCACCAATACAAATGATGGATTGTGGAGAAATGGAATACGATTCCTACATTTTAGAATTTGACATTCTGAAAGAGCATATGGAACCCCGTCCATCAAAGGCCAAGGAACACAACTCCTGATTCACAAAGAGTGGCCTATTGATGTGTGAACCTTTACCAACAGAGCCGATCCAAAAGATTGATGTAAAGTTAGGTAAAAGGTTCCAGTCATCAAAATGGCGAGATCGAAGCTTGCTTGCCATTTCCTCACATCTTCCAAGTTTCATCTTGTAAATTTTGAATCTTCTATCCCTCTTTCGCTCATTTCATATTGAATGAAAGTTGGGATAGAGATTCAAATTTTCTAAGTGGAAACATAAAAAGGAGGGGTGGATAAATCGTGCCACGACGTTAAATAAAGCACTTGATGGGAGGAAAACCCATCACGCCATGTAAAGTGGCACATATCCTTTTGATTTATACATTCATAATCCTTTAAAAGTTGGTGCTAAGAGAAATTTTAATTGAATTTGAGAAAGGAATGTGTGAAATTGGCAATTTAGACTGAACAAGAAGTGCAGTAGACCAAATTTTGGTCTCAGTTACCGTAATTGCGGTCCATGCCACCACGATCATGGAGGCCGCATGACCGCGATCACAAAACTAGGACTACGATCGTGGTCAAATTTGTTTAAATGACCATCCAAATGATACTTTTTCACCCGTACATCTCTCAATTTCTCTCAAAATTCTCTCAATCTCTGGGATTTATGTTGCACCCCCAAGTGTCATTCCAATTTATTTTTGTCTCTACACCTGGTATATTGTCTCAACGTCCTTGATTTTGGTATAATTGCATATGTAGATCTTGTAGTTTAAGCATAGGACTGATATTCTGTTTTCATCAAGGAATGCATATTTGTTTGTGATTATTGTTGTGGTTAGGTGTTGTAGTTGGTGCACATACTATTGGGGGAGTCTTGAGTACCCAGAATTAGGCCTTAAATTCTTAACACCCCAATGATTTTAATTTGTATTCTTTCAAGTTTGGGGTTATAATCACACGCTCTAGGCTTACTTTCCATGATTCTAATGATGATATACCTAGTAGGAACAAAAAGTTGGGTTAAAATTATATCTAGACTAAACCACAAAAACTGGCAAATTCGATCTTAGGTACCGCGATCAAGGTCAATGCTCTGTGATCGCCATACCAGACGGCAATTTTTTGGAAGAAACAAAAAATTTTACACACCTTTTGCTACCCCTGAAACCCTCCATAACATTACCGCATAAGCTTATGTATTTGATTTAGCAAGTTTTTGGTATGATAATAATAATGTTGGTCTGATTTGCATTGAATACAGGTTCTAAGCCTTACAGATGGAAGATGTTGACAATAATAGGTTCATGGCCACACTATGCGGACTTGCCGAGAACTAAGTTACTCCCTGAAAGGGGAGTTAGCTTAGACAAAGTAGAGGAAAAGTTCCCAAGCTTCCATGCCAGACTCACTCAGACCGGGTGATGTGCTTTACCCCAGAACCTTGTGCGGCTAATGAGGATTGGGTTCGTAAGTTCTACGCCAACTCAAGCGTGGCTTCTTTCACAAACCCGGTGATGACTATTCGGGTAAGGCAAATGAACTTTGGAACAAGGCAGATTAATAAAGTGTATGGGCTCCCAGATGCTAACATAGAGCAGTTTCACGTGAAGAGATATGAGCCAGAGACCTGGATGGTAAACATCTTAATCCTTAACAAAGAGGTTTCCTGGGCCACCACCAAAAAAGACATCGTAATGAATGATTTCACAACTGAGGCCAGGCTTTGGCTGAATATCATCTGTAGACGAGTATCGCCATGCACTCGCATGACCTTTTTCATAGATATGAAAGCTCGGATGGTGGCTTGTATCTTATCTGGCACTACCCTATATGTGGGCAAGATTGTGCACTTAGAGTGGAGGTACTTCAGGAATCATGAAAGTAAACATCTTCTCTTCCCTTCTCTTATCACAGAGTTATGTAAGAGGGCACAGGTGGAGAAATATGCTATAAATACCTGGGTACTCTCAGGCCCTCACATATTCCCTCTCAAGTTCAGGGGTGAGGGTGCCCAGGTCAGAGCAAGAAAAAGAAAATAGAGTCAAGAAAGTCAACCTAGGAGTACATAGATTCTTGTAGGCCCTCATCAGCTATTGCATTCGATGGTATTTTTGGTTAGATACAGATGATGAGGGATCTATTGTCCAGACTACCTCAGGATCGGTAGAGCCCTCCACTACCCATCATTCATATGTAGTACAGTTAAATTATGAGAAGTACATGGCAGAGCAGCAGAAGTAGGGTGCCATAGTAGCCAGTCTAGAGAGAGCCTATTTAGCCTTGGCTACCTCTTACAGGGACCTCAAGGAGTCACATGAGAAGATGGTAAAGAGAGAGAAGAAAATAGATAAATTCTTTAAGAAGCTATTGAAAGAGGTGAAGGGCATCTTAATGGTCTTCAAACCCAACCATTGACTACCTTCACCAAGGCTGGATAGTGAGGATGAGGCTCCAGCTGAGTGATCTACTGATAATGCTGAGGATAATGGTGCAAAGTCAGTAGGAGAGGATAGCTTTTGATGCATATTCAGGAAGACCCCTTTTACTCTTGCTTGCTTGCACATGCAGTGCTGACACTGCATTCTTTTAGTTGGGGGTGCCCCGAATATGTATTATTTTGGTGTTGTGTGTCGAATATTTTTGTTGATGTTATTTTTTAGATGACATTTTGGATACTATTTTTATTTTGTATTGGGAGATGCTGCATTTTTGGGTACTTTGATGGTGCACATGTTTTATGGATTATCATGTTTTTGTTTTTGTTTTACTGTTTCTGTTTACTATACTTTTATTTTGATTTTGGTGATGCATGATAAGTTTTGCCCTATGATTGATTGAGTGACGATATTCTTAATGGTAAAGCATCATGTTTGGGTTTTGAGATATAGGTGCAGGGAAATTCTGAGTACCCATAGCATAACTGTCATGAATGCAAAGGAAGTCTGAGTACCTGTGGCATTGTAAATTGTAAATTTGGGATCATGTTATACATCATTGGCAAAGTCTGAGTAGCCAGATGGGTGGTTTGCCCGTTTTGAGCCCAAAGGTTAGGCTTAGGCTTTGATGGTAGCCATAATTTAGCAAATTGTGCGTGGTGCTATTGCAAATTAAGAACCCCCTCTGTCCAATTTTTTTGAAAAATCGAGGGCATGAACATTAGTCATGTTGTCACAAAACTTTTTCTCTTTTTTTGGTTCCATAAGTTTTTGACTTGTGAAAATAAATAGATAGCCCAAAATTATCTCTAGCGGGAGGGACATTTGAGCTCCCTTGGAAAATTTTGCATGCCATGTGTGGAGAGCTATTTGCATTCATCTCTTAAATACTTGTGTTATATAGAACTTTCCCTATTAGTCTCTTAAGGCTAATTTGGTTTGTATTTGGTTGGAGAAATGATCATAGGCCATCTTTGTGACTTGTGAAGCCACTTTATCCTAAAAAAAACTACCCAAGCATGAATGTAATCTCTAGTTACCTATTTTGAAACTTTGGACCTTTCTCGGCAAACACATTACAAGATGTGAACCAATCTTATATTTCTCTTTTGAACCATACCCTTCTTGAACTTGAAAATGTAACTTGAGGCTAAAAGCCTAAGTTGGGGATGGTGAAAATTGTTGCAAGTAAGTTTGGGGCCACGGAGTTTTAGTGATATGCCTAAGTGCCGCAGCTTTGAAAGCAAATGAAAAAAAGGGGAAAGAGTTCAATAAAGGAAAGGTTTGCATGAAAATTGCAAGAAAAAAATAGGAAATATTTGGGTAATCAAAGAAGGCAAAAGTAGGCATATGAAGAGAGAAAAATCAAATATAAGTAGCCATAGTCAAAAGGGCAAATTGATTAGTATGATGTAGACGTTCAAGGAAGGGCATAGCCATGATGTCCCTAAAATGATATCCTACCCTAACTCGAACCTACGTACAAGATTAGAAAGTCCTTTGAGATCTCCAACCATTTACTTTCTTTGTAGTGGCAATTGAAAAATAGGGGCAAGCCTATGGTATGACACTTATTTCATAGAGATTTCTTTTGTGAGGGAGAAGTTTTTTCACTTAAAACTCCTTGTTACATATTTGGTAGTTTGGTGTGTGGAATTCTCTTTCTTGTGAGGTTGGCATATGAACAAGTTGAGGTGGGTGATTGTGTCACCTCCCGAACAATGAGGCAAATGGAGTATAGCTTAGTTGTGGTAAAAAAGAAACTATTTCTAGAGTATTAGTTCTTGTTGCTTGGTTGCTCCTTAAAGTCTTATGCATCCTTAGATATTGCAATTTTATAATAAAGTGTGTAGTGGAACTAGCTTAGCACATGTGCAATCAGCTACTTGTGGTGATGACTAAAGTTGAGGTCATTGTAATCTTTAAGGCATAAAGTTTGGGCATAGATAATTGTGTCTCATAGTAAGAGGTAGTGTTGCTTGAGGACAAGCAATAGCTTTAAGTTGGGGGTGTTGATGAGTGGTGATTTTACCACTCATTTGCACTCAACATTCGTGCATATTACCTTGTTTTAAATGAATAAATGAGACATAAATATGATTAAATGCACTAATATCCACTCTTTGCAGGAATAGAGTTATGGGGATAGAAATATGTGGATTAGAGCCTAAAATGGTCAAAAGAGAGCAAGAAAGTGTGGCTAAAGACCTGGACTAGAAGTGCCTCAGTTACCGCGGTCACCGTCTGCTGACCGCAATTGTGGCATTCAAGCAGGGTCAATTAACCGCGGTTGTATGTCTATCACGGTCGCGGCCAAGATGGTGCGATCATGCCTTAGCAAAAGAGTTTAGCTCAATGGAAAATCTGGAAATGCATGTGGCTGATCCAAATTTAGATAAAAAGACTCAAACCTTAGGATAATTCATCATATTCCATTTTCCCCAATTTTTTTAGGTTGATCTATTGAATTCATAACCTACATACTTGGAGAAGAAAATATTGTATAAATTTTGGGTGAAGAATACATTGGAAACCTTCGAAGTAGAGGAATAGTTCACTTACATTGTTGATTTGTGGAAGTGCAAAGTTTGAAGTAACATTCAGTTAATCTTCAACAAGTCATCTCAATGGATATTATGGGTATATGTATTCTTATTTATCTTATGTGTAGCTAGATCTCCCTCTTGGGGTTATGTGTGAATCGGGGTTAAAGTGTGTGTGGTTGTTATTGTTAGACTATATTTGGTAGTTCATGTTTATGGGTTTTATCATTACTATGCTAACTTGATTGGGATTTATGGGTGAAAGCCACAAATACCCACATGGGTTTGATGGGTGAAAACTCCAAGCTCTAGAAAACTCATAGCTATCTTTGAAAGAAGGGTTTTAGGCAAACTTTAGGAATCGAAATCATCCTCGAAAGATGGATGTGGAGACCAAAGCAATGATAGAAAATTATGTATATAGTTCACCTAGATATCACTATCTTAGACATAAGGTTGGCCGTGAAGTTGACTAGACCATGGGCATTATCCTAGAAATAGGGATGCCTAAATTGAGGTTTGGTTACCAATTGTTGAATACACCCATTAGGTATTCGAAAGAGTCAATGGGAGAAAGTTTGGTGTTTTGTTAAAAGACTAGAATCAAAATCTATAACTGAAACTACCCATATGCTACTAAAATGATGTCGACCATTAGCACTCATATGGCACTTCCCTTAGTAAAACATAATCCCAAGATCTGTGCCTAATTTTTTAAACTCTAATTATTCATAACCCCGAATTTATTCTAGAAAAAATAAAATAGAAACATTAGTGGAGATACTCTCCTAACCCGCCATTTTTATGTTCTTGTAATATTGGTTTGAATTTAACTTGTATCTATTATTTTGAATTAACTTGATTTCCACTCACATTGTTCCTCATGGATTCGATCCCGACTCCAAAGTTGGGAAAATACATTGACAAAGACCTCCTTCTACTTAAATTGATGTGTAAGTGGAGCATTATCACCCTTCATTCTCATGAATGTTGGTGCTACGTATGTGAGAGTTATGAAAATCATATTTTATGATATGATCCATAAAGAAATTGAAGTATACATAGACGATGTGATCATCAAATCTCACATGAGTTTGGACCACATGGCTCATTTGGGAAAGTTTTTTATAGGTTGTGAAAGTATAATTTGAAGCTAAATCATTCCAAGTGTGGTTTTGGGGTACTGGCTAGGAAGTTGATGGATTTTATAGTTAATATAAGGGGCATTGAGCTCTACCGCTCTAAAATTAAGGCGATCCAAGAATTTCCTTCTCTGAAGATGAAGAAGGAAGTTATGAGTTTCTTAGGAATATTGAATTACATCATCAGGTTCATAGCCTAGTCAATGGTTTTCTTCGAACCAATCCTTGAGATGTTAAAGAAAGATACCGCAAATAAATGGACTCAGGAATGCTAGCGAGCTTTTGATCGGATCAAGGATTATCTATCCACTCCCCCGATACTATTTCCTCTAAAAGAAGGAAACCCTCTGTTGTTGTATTTATCAATCTCAGACAATGCATTTGGATGTGTCTTAGGGCAACATGATGAAACTGGAAAGAAGGAAAAAGCAATTTATTACTTGAGTAAGAAGTTCACTCCACATCTGGTTCGTTATACGTTGTTGGAAAGGACATGTTATCCATTAACCTGGGTGGCCTAGAAGTTAAGGCATACTTGACATCATATACAACGTATCTGGTCTCTAGAATAGATCCTTTAAAGTACATATTCCAAAAGGCCATGCCTACAGGAAAATTAGCCAAATGCCAAATATTATTGAGTGAATTTTCCATTGTATACGTAAAATCAATCAAAGGGCAAGCCCTAGCAAATCATCTAGCTGAGAATCTAGTTGATGAAGAATATGAGCCACACCGAGCATAATTTTTGAATGAAAAGGTATCGTTTGTAGGAGAAGACATTGTTGAATTATAACCTGGTTAGAGATTGTTATTTGCTAGGGTAGTTAATTTCAAAGGCTCGGGAATTGGAGCAGTCTTAATATCAAAAATTGGTCAACATTACCTAGTTACCATCAAACTACATTTTCCATGCACCAATAATATGGCTGAATACGATGCTTGCATTCTCGGTCTCAGATTGTCCATTGATATAAACGTTCGTGAACTACTTGTCATTGGAGATTTTGATCTATTGGTTCACCGGGTTTAGGGTGAATGGGCCATAAAGAACCCTAATATCACACTATAAATAGAAATAGTACAAGAGTTATGCAGAAGATTCAAGGAAGCGGAATTCAAGCATGTTCCAAGGATACAAAATGAGTTTGCCGATCCTTTGGCCACTATATCCTTCATAATTCAACATCTGTATCAAAGTTACATCAATCCGACGGAGATAAGTTTAAAGGAACAACCTACGCATTATGCACAGGGTAAGGCAGAACCAGTTGAAAGTCTATGGTACTTCGATATAAGAAGGTATTTAGAAGTTGGGGCATATCCCGAGGATGCAACCATAAACAGTTGAAAATGATTTATTGGATGGCCAATAATATCCTTTTGAATGGGGAAGTCATTTACAAAAGGACCCCAGATTTGGGATTTCTATGATGAGTAGATTTCATTAAAGCTATGAAATTACTTGAAGAAATTCATATCGGAATGTGTGGACCTCATATGAATGGGTTCACGCTAGCCAAAAAGATTCTAAGAGCCAGATATTTCTGGATGACCATGGAAAGTGATTGTAGCAAGTTTGTCCAAAAATGTCATAAGTGCCAAATACAGGGGATCTGATTCGCGTGCCCCCATATGAACTTAACGTTATGAGTTTGCCCTAGCCATTTGTAGCTTAGGTCATAGATGTCATCAGCCTGATTGAGCCACCAGCTTTTAACAGACATAGATTCATCTTAGTTTCTATCGAGTACTTCACCAAGTGGGTGGAAGATGCCTTATACAAGCTGTAACCAAGAAGGTAGTAGCAAATTTTGTCAAGAGCAACTTGATTTGCCGATTCTGAATACCCGAGTAAATCATTACAGACAATGGAGAAAACTGGAATAGAAATTTGATGAAAGAGATATGTGAACACTGCAAGATAACTCATTGCAATTCAACCGCATATCGCCCTCAAGTGAATGGAGTAGTAGAAGCTACAAACAAGAACATTAAGAAGATCTTAAGGAAAATAGTCAATAGTCACCGACCATGGCATGATATGTTGCCTTATGCCCTGCTGGGATATCGTATGATAGTCCAAACTTTTACTGGGGCATCTCCTTATGTGCTAGTCAATGGGACAAAAGCAGTAATACCTGTTAAGGTCGAGATACCATCTTTAAGGATCATACAAGAAGCGGGATTAAGTAATGAAGAATGGATCCACACCTGTAATGAACAACGTATAATTATCGATGAAAAAAGGATGAGCTTTGCATGCCATGGCCAATTATATCAACAACGAATAATTTGTGCTTTTAACAAAAGAGTAAGAGCTCGCACATTTGAAGTTGGACAATTGGTGCTCAAATCCATATTCCCTCACTAAAAGGAGTATAAGGGAAAGGTCACTCCAAATTGGCAGGGGTTGTATGTAGTTTGCAAAGTGATATCATGAGGAGCCTTGATTTTGCCTAAAATGGATGGAATAAGATGGACCAAGCCAATCAATTTTGATGCAGTAAAGAGATACTATGTCTTATGTGGGGTTCCTTTGTGCTTATTTCCTTGTAACTGCTTTCTTATTTGTAATCATTTGTATGCCTTGTAGCTTTAAAATCCCCTTTCCTTTTATGTACAAGCTACATTTGACCTAAATTCTCAAGAATGAGATACGTAAGTGGCCTATGTCGGCTTCGGTCAACCCTTTAGGAAATGATTCCCTTTCTTTTTATATATGAACTACATTTGACCTGAATTTCCAAGAAGAGGATACGTAGGTAGACTTTGTTTCCTTCAGTCAACCCCTTAGGAAACTTTATTTATATTATCATAAACTACGTGATGACCTGAATTTCCATGGATGGGATACATAGGCAGCCTTGTGGGCTTCGGTCACCCTTTTAACTATATTCTCATTCTCTTTTATGTTGTAGGAACTATATTTGACCCGATTCTTGTTAAATAGGATACGTAGGCGCCATAAAGGCTCGGTCATATCACCCTAGGAAATGGAAACTGGGAAGAATTTTTGAGAAGGAATCTCAAAAAATTCAAAAGAAGAAGATCATCCCTCACAAGGCAAATTAAATTTTGAGAAATACATAAGTAACTAGGGTAGAAATTTTGAGGAAGACCTCAAAATTTCTGCAATACTGTACTAAAGAGTTCAAAGATATGACACCAAAGATTCATCAGCGCCGAAAGAGCAGAGTCAACTTCATGGACCCTCAGCTACAAAGGCTCATCTCTAAAACTCCTCAACCATAATACCAAAAGTTCTCCAGAGCTTACTGGTAGAATGACAAGATGTGTCAACGCCTTGATCCTAGAATGTTCATTAAATCTCATAGACATGACTTAATAGACAGAGACTCCTCCCAATCTTATAAAAAGATTTTTGAAAATTCAACTATTTTTAACAGTACTTGCTTTAAATTAATTTATACACTGATTTTTCCTTACACCCACCAACCCAGGGAGTCAAATCAGGAGAATAGATGATAAACATGTGAAGAAGAGGAAAACTTAATGATGACAATGACAGTATCTGAAGACCAAGGAGGTAAACAAAGATCAGTTTTCCCAAAAACTAACAATTTTTCTGTAGATGCAGGTTATCCTAAAACCAATAAAAACCAACAAAAGCACAGGTTATTCAACATATTCCTTTGATTTAATGAAATACAATAAAGCCAAATATCTGGAGGCCGATAAAGAAAAGACCAAGAGGTCAGGAGACTAAATATAAAAATGCAACGTTCTAGAATGGTATATGCAGAAGGTCCAGTATGCTAATGGATAGTCAAGGTGATGTTTTCTATAATCGTTGCATAATTGTTTGCATTTATACTCATCTTCCTACTGCATCATATTATGCTAAAAGGTCCATACCGAGAGGGCCATGCCATATGGACCATGCCACAAGGGTCATGCCAAGAGGGACACACCGAGAGGGTCATGTCGAGAGGGTCATGCTGAAATGGCCATTCCATGAAGTCCATGCCATAAGAGTCATGTCATAAGGGCCATGTACCCAATACCATATTTCCTTCTCCTACTAGTTTTGGAGAGACAACAATCCAAGGGCATCTCCAAATTACATTTGATGTCCATGATTGAGTCAAAGTCTTCTATATCCGTTAATCACACAAAGGAAAAATAATCTATTATTGAAGGATATTTTGAAACATTTCCATATTATCCAGTGATCATGCAAAGATAAAAGAGTCTGGCAGTGAAGGATACTATGAAGCATTCATATCTGATCAAATCACGTAAAGGCAAAGCAGTTTGGCATTGAGGGATATTCATCAGCTTCAAGTGCATCAATTACCAAAGATCTAATGGCATTTAGTAGGATCTCAAGAAACACATGATTCGAATGGACGTCTCTAAGTCGTTATCTGAAAGCAGATGACATATGAAATTTTTTTAGAATTGACGATCTCTGGGTCATGTATAGGTCACATTATTTGATATAGGATAGTGTGCAAGATTATCCATGAGTTGACAACCCATGGGTCATTCGTAAGTCCAACAACATCCTAATCGAATAGTGTGCAAGGTTACCCAAAGATCAATAGTTTGAAGGTTATCCATAAGTGACAACTAAATCCTTACTAGAAAAAAATGCAAGATTATCAAAATTGATAGGTCCAAGGGTTCTCTATAAGTCATGTCATATCAAAGATCGATTATGAGCAGGATTAACCAAAGACCACCAATTTAAGAGATATTTATAAGCCACATTGATTCCAAGGTCGGATAATGTGCAGGAATAACTGAAAGATAGAGATTAGAAGAATATCTGTAAGTTATCTCTTATCCAAGGTCGGATAATATGCAAAATTACTCAAAATCTAGCAACTCAAAGGATATCTATAAGTCGCCTCATATCCAACATCAAATAATGCATTATCCAAAGATAGATAATTTATGAAAAATCAATGTCGTATCAATCCAAAAGATGTGCAAGACTCACCCGAGATCACATGCAAATGACTATTGTCAACAATCAAAAGGGTTATCATTCTACATACGACAAGCATTATAGGTGATCAAAAGGGTTGCTACATCAGCATAGGACTATACGGTTGCAGGGACCACTCTATACGTGTCGTTGGTGACCAAGAGGGGAACCCCACTTTGAAGAAAATTTCCAACCGTCAAAATAACTATTTTATCCAACAACAAAAGGGTTGTATATCAATTATCGCAAGAATTGTCACTCTCCTAATAGGTGCATGAGAGGATGACGTCTTTTCAGGTAGTAACTCACATAGAGATATGATAAAGGACTATAAACCCCTTAGTAAATTATGTTTATCACTAACTGTTTTGCTTGATATGTTGTTGAGAGAATCCAAAAAGGATGAAAAACTCAAACCAAAATCACAGGTGTGGACGACTCTAAAAAGAATGCAGCACAACGTGGAACTTTTTCTTAGCAGTGAACTATGACATAGTCTGAAGAGGAATATTAAATTCCTTGGAACCGAGCTAAAAGACTACTTCCGCCACCATAAAACCATATCCCTATTAGAAGGCATATGGGTATTTTGGGATTTTGGATTCAGTTTCACTTTGGTAGTATTTCTAAACTTACGTCCAAAGTAACTTTCTTTTCCTTCAAATTTGGGTAACTTACACCTAGAGCTTTAGGAATTATGTCCATGTAGCTCATATTTACATGTGAGAGGGCCCCATATTTTATAATTGAGCTAATCTGAGCCTCTAGTTATAGCTCGATTGCCTATAGCCCATCCTAAGCCAAAGGTCATCTTACTATAAAGGACTCCTTTTTCACTGATCCAGTTGAACTCCAAGCAACATGATTCCATGAGTCCCAAAGATATGTAGGCTAAGATCTATATAGAAAACTCGACTGTTTTCCAACCTCCCCACAGTCCACTTATTCTTCAGCTATTCGACTCCACTGAAATTATGAAACCAGGATAGCTTGTGAATTATTTAAAAATCATGCTTAGAATCAATCTTTATGAACTACAAGTGGCCTAAATTCTAATGTGACCTGAGATGTGTAGGAAAATCAATACCAGAGTCCAGCTATAACTCCATGAAACTCGTGGAAAAACCAACCTCTCCCAGAAATGAATTTATGGTCAGACAAAAATTAGGAACGTCAAACTCCCTTTACCCAGGATTACTTGAATCCACCCTACACAAAGGGAGGGGGCAGTTGTTGACACCTAATTTTTGCCCTACACGACCAAGTTTAATTTTGAGTTTCTTTGATTTTAAATAAAATTATAAGATTTATTTTATTCGAATGAAAACTTTTTAAAAGTATTTATTTGGGTAATTTTATCATTTTTAGTAACGAATATATTTTTTTAAGTAACGATTATATTTTGTTGTACTTGCACATACAAAATCATATAATTTTTTTACTTAAATAATTGCTTTATGAAAAAATAAACTTTAATCAAGGGTTATCTTGAAATTTTATTCAAATAGTTAAAATCTTGGGTTAAACATAATTTACTCTTAAAAATAATTTATTCCGAGAAATATATGTTTGATTTTATTGAATCAAGAAGCTCGGCATTGAACTGGTTGCTTATTTATTTTAAATGTTGTTTTAATTTAGTCAATTCGATAAATTGAACCTTAATAAAATCAATTTGACCATAATTGCAACGTAATTGGTTGATTGGATTTTAATTAGAATAAAGTTGAAATAGAATTGTCTAAATTTTTATTTGTGGGCCATTTAATAAAGTTTCAATCCCTAATTAAAGCCCATACCCTTTTGAATTAATTAACTCTCCACCAGCCCAATAGACCAGGCCCAAAACAACCCCCAGCCGCCCCAGCCCATTTCACACACTACCCGACCCAACATCAATTGACCCAGCCCATCCCAAATTCCCTTTACCTTTCCCTTTTCCTTGTCTTCTCCCTTAAATGACACAACAACCGCAGACAAATAACAACTCCTCAATTCCAGTACAACACCTCTAGCAATAACAACGCACAACACACCTAAAAATCTAACTAACAACAGCAAACAACAACCCGGCTGCCTCAACACGTCAACCCAATTCCAACCCATATTCAACAGCGACCCAGACTAAAAACACTGAAAATTCAACCAAACAAACCTCTTAAATCACAAAAACCTCTCTCTCTATCTTATCTCTACAATTCTCAAACCTAGAGTCATTGTTGTTGACTTTTGGCTCAAGATTGTATATCTCTAACCCTAAAATCTAATTCAAATCAGAAGATGTAAATTCAAATCAATATTTTAGGGATATGCTTTCTCTTTATTGGTTTATTTCTTATGCTTTACCAATGGTTATTTTGGAGATGAGAACCAATAGTTCTCCTATAAATAGACATTGAAGGGAAGAAGGCAGGGGGATTCTTTGAGGATTTTTCAGGAAAAATATAGAGATTTGGGAGGCGAATTCTTCTAATCTTATGTATCTGAAATTCTCAAAGAACACTCAAAAAATCAAATTCGGCGACCTCATCTTAAACTCCATCGATCAAAATCAAATTGTGGTGGCGGAAGTCCGTCGTCAAGCTCGGTTGTCTCAAATCACTGCACTAAAAAGGATAAATCCATCCTCTTCTTACCTTCTTTGTGGTTCTGTTTCTAATTTTGTTATCGTCAAGGTATGTTTTTTAGTATTTAGTGTGTGTTTTATATTCTTTCCAGCGTTGTTTGTAACAGTAGTTGAGTCTTACGTTAAATTGTGAGTGGGTTTTATTACTATAGATTTAGGCCTTTTCTCTTTTTATTTTGGATCATTGTTTTGCTTGAATTGAGTTGTTGACGAGTGTTTGGAGTATGATGTAGTTGTTGTTTTTGTTTGTTAACACCTGGTTTCTTTTTCAATTATTGTTCTAGCTGAATCTCACAACTAGTGTGAGACTATTTTATTTTGATGATTTAATTTGAGTATACGACTCGTAATCTGACTCGTACGAAGTTGAGAAGCCACTAATCAAACGGAAGGATTTGGCTGCTTTCTTAAAGTCTACTTTATAATCCAATATCATAAAATCAGCAGAAAAGATAAAAGAAGCCACCTTTACCAACACATCACATAAAATACCAATTGGCTTCTTCATTGTCCGATCTGCCATCACTAATCTCATAGATGTGGGTTTGATATCCCCCAACCCCAAATGCTTAAACACCACTAGTGAGATAAGGTTTATACTAGCTCCCAGATCGCATAGTGACCAAGCAAAATTAAAAGATCCAATGGTGAAAAAAATGGTGAACGCACCCAAATCCTCCTTCATCTCTACTAATAATATAGTACTAACAACACTGTAGTGATGAAAATTATCGGTCGGCTCATAACTGATTATCCACTTCTTGGTGGATAAATCCTTCCTGAACTTTACATAGCTAGGCATTTATTCCAATTCCTCTACAAATGGAATGTTAACAGACAGCTCCTTTAACATAGATAGAAACTTCTGATATTTACCTTCTTCTTGCTTATTTTTCAATATCTGAGGAAACAGAGGGCGAGGTCTTGGGATAGTCTTCAAAATAGGCTCCTCGAACTTATCCTTACCTTTGGTTTGCTCGCTACTATTATCAACATCAACATAATCATCTTTATTCATTGGATCGATCAAGGTAGGTGCAGGCAGATCCATCATGGTTTTACCACTCTGAATGGTAATGGCATGTCAATGACTATCATTCTTTGGGTTCTACGTCGTATTACTGGGAAGAGTACCAGGCTGTCTTTGATTTAATGGGGACGACATTTGGTCATACTGTTGTTCCAGTTATTTGATTGCGGTAGCATGTGACTAAACTTTCTAATTCAGCCATGACAAATCCACCTTAATCTCTTTAAGAAAGCTCTCTTGACTTTTTTGGCCTTTAACTAGTTTTGACAACATTGCCTCCATTCTAGACTCAGTATCTCAGCTACCTGGTGGGATGTATCTATCATTCTTCTCTTTGTAGTCATATTTATATCTCCAATCACTATCTCGATCTCTGTTCTTATCTCTGTGTCTATCATTGTAATAGTTTCGACCTTGATTCCCTTGCCCTTAGGCTTAAAATCCGCCAACTGATAATCAAGATACTTTGTTTCCTCTTCAAACTCGGTCTTGTAAGATCTAGAAGTAGAAATTTATGCCCCTACTGCATTCACTTTCTTAGCACTCATTATTTTAAATTATTTTGTGAGAAGCCTAATGTCAGTTCGAATTTGTGCAACCTCTTGTGCTACCAAATTATGACCTGCTCCATAATTATTAGCCTCTCTAATAATATATGTACCTGCACCACGCTCACCATCTTTAGTATACCGACCTAGTTTGGTCAACGAAATATCATCTAACATCTCTTGTGCAGTATCCCATCGAAGACGCATAAATACACCTCCCAAAATTATATCTGCCCCTGCTCTGGAACTGACATTTAGTGATCTATAGAAGATTTCTAATAGATTGGATCCTGTGATTCTATGATGAGGTACCATGCTCAGCTTCTTCTGGAACCTAAACCACGCCTTATACATGGATTTTGTAGGTAGTTATCTAAAATTATAAATTTTATACTTCAATTGTAGCATCCTTGCAGGAGGTAAAAATCTGTTCAAAAACTGTCTGTGCAACTCATGCCAAGTAGTGATTGAACCTCTTGGAAATTCCTCTAACCAAAGTGATGCTTCTCTAGTCAATAAAAATGGGAACAACCTCAAACTCAAAGCTTCTTGGTTCACCACAAGAATAGTATATAACATATAAATCCTAATAAAATTAGCAAGATACATGTTCGCATCATCTGTTGCTAATCCCAAAAACACACTCTTTAAGTTTAAAAATTGGATCATTGCACTTATAATATAACATTTAATATTAGGGAAAGAGTGGAAGGAATGATGGATCCTATCTCAGTAGGTTCAACATATCCCATGTCCTCGTCTTCATCATATGGATCAAGATGTTGATATGCAGGAATCATAGTTCAAAGATGAAGCTCTTCATCTTTGAACTATATCTCAATGCTCGACCACTTGTCTTAGCCTGATAGTTCTGCTTGCCTTTTCAGCTAACTGGTCCTCTTCAGCTAGCCTAGCCTCTTCAGTTGCCTCTGCTAAAAATTGCTCAGTCTGTCTGTCTGCAGCATTCTATGGGTCATTAGGTAGGGAAGGAAGTACAATTTAAGGGTCTCAAACCCCAGCAGAAACACTGTCACAAACTTGCTCTGATATTCTTCTCGGTGTTTGAAGAATTATTTTAGGCTCTGGATTGAATGGGAGTAAGGGATTGCCTTTACTCCTAGTGTTTGGCATATATTGATGTATACCAAATAAAAAAAAATAAAACCCGTAAACTTTACCAACTTCAATCAATAATTCACACCATTTTTTCCGACAATGATGCCAAAATTTCATGTCATCCAAAACTAACCTCCAAAGAAGTATGTTGCGGTCAATGTCAGATATAGTAA
Source organism: Capsicum annuum (assembly GCF_002878395.1). Classification (NCBI taxonomy): domain Eukaryota; kingdom Viridiplantae; phylum Streptophyta; class Magnoliopsida; order Solanales; family Solanaceae; genus Capsicum; species Capsicum annuum. The sequence continues at coordinate 477,996 of NC_061112.1, forward strand.
TCCAAAGGTTGGGGTTGAACCCACAGGGAGAACGTTGAACAGTATCTCAAACTTGACACAATTCACGAGCAATGCGAAAAAGTAAATGGGGGGATTTAAAGTGAACAGTAAGTAGAAAGCAAACTTGAATGCTTGGGTTATAAACAATACAAGACGAACACTAGGATGTGTTCCCCCTGGCTTCTCAACTCTGAAAACTTCTCGTTTTCAACTCACTTATTCTCTTGCTCTACATGTAAAGTCAACAAGCCATGTATTATCAACCGTTTTGTGAACATGATGATAAATCTCACCCTTTACCTTGTGATTTTTAGGGTGTCACCTTCTTTCTCCTTGTCTATAACCTCAGTTCAACTTTCACCTTTTAGGTCTCAAGTTGAATAGATAAGATGGTGGAATTATAAGATGGACGTAAATCTAAAATTACTGTCTTAATAATCTCAAACTCTCTTGTGAGGACGTTCTCAAATATGGAAAATCCTCAAGCTTCTGCAGTAGCTCTGAGGTCAAATAATATGAAGAAGATTAAGATACACGCAACCACAATATAATAGATGAATCTCCCACTTCCCCTACGTAGTTAATCTGCTAAGGTTCCCTCAACCCTAGTAAAGGAAATTAGTCGCTCATGTTCATGCACAAATCCGTGATAATTAATAAAGAACACGTGTAATTAATTGCACAAGAATAAGAGAAAAAAAATCCAAAGTCTTTAATTGAATAAATCCAAAATATCAAGAACAAAATCTCTGAGCAAAGTATGTTAAAAGTAGTAAAAGTAACGTAAAAGTGCATAACTTAATACAAGAATAACCCTAAGGTATTTATAGTATCTCAAAATAATCCACAAATCCTAATTAAAATGGAATAGAAAAAGTATGTTGACACAACGTACGGTTTGGGTAATCCACTCATAAGGTATTTTTGTGAGTCATACAGTGTTAGTCGTAAGTACTCCAGTAACTGGTCTTTCAGGGCTCCAGGATTCTGTTATCCTTATGACTCATCCTCATGAGTCGTAACCCTACCTTGCAACTCGTGGTCTTAACTCGTCACCACCTGGGCCTTGTTCTTCATTTTCTTTGTACACTAGTCAGCTCACGACTGGTCACTACGAGTCATCATCAGAACTTATGACTCATCTCTTTCTTTGAATTCACCCCTAAATAATAGCTCGAGTTTCTATTCTCTTTATGATCGTTTGTTACACCCGTAATGACTCCTTACGATTCATGTTCATTCTTCACTTAGTTCCTTCATCTTAAACTTGGTAATTGGCTTGTTTACGAGTAAGCCTACGAGTCGTATAATGTGTTGGTGACTTATAAGCTGACTCGTAGGATGAGCAAACTTCATCTTTTTCAGAGCTTTTTCTTCCAATTTTCATTATAAGGTGCTTCATACCTATATTCCCTGCAATCAAGAGGCAAACACCTCATATTCACCAAAATAACCTAAATACAAGTATCAATTCCTTATTTTTAGACATCGAATATGACGTGTTTCCACAGCACATCAAATACTACTAACATTGTACTACTAGTATGTCCTCTCACCGCCACCTCCATATGTCTCAACACATGCCCATCAATAGCATAAAAGAAAGAAGACCCAGTTGCTATTAAATTCTCTAAAACGAAGTTGAGTAGTAAAGTCAATCCTTTAATCAATCTATGCACCATCTCCAGAGAAGTATGTCTGGCCCACTCGAGAAACCCAATCTCATACTCTAAAACTGATAAAGAGCCCTACTGAACATCAATAAGCCCAACTCCAATCTACAAAACACTCATTATACTAGGCACCACCACTGACTGTGAAGTATGCACAAAAATATGGAATCCCCAACATGGTATCCCCAAAAGCTAATGTAGTTGTAAACTCTGTCGGAGCCTGCATTAGCCCCAGGCCCTTTGGTTGATTCTACAAATCCCCTATATTAATCTCTAACCGATATCTCGATGTTGAGAAGAAACTTTGGTAACACATGTTGTAATCTTATCTATATCTATAACCATTTGTTATCGAATTGGGATAGAGTGGAGTAAAAGAAATACTTAGATGTTTATTAAAGTACAAACACATGACAAGGAGTCAAGGAATAAAATTTCCTTAGAATGCCCTATAGCCTCCCGGAGATAGGATACAAAAATTTTCATATCGATTAATAAGACTCTATTAGGCACTTAGTTCTTATACTAACAGTACCGGTGAACCTATGATCAGATACATATTTTTCATGATCCAATTTTCTCAACTAATGATGGCACCTACCATAACCCACCAGTAGGTAAGACAACCCTTAGTCTGGAACATCTAGTAAGGGACTAATAAAAAATGATGGAAAAACTAAATAAAAGAGAAGAAAAGATAAAAAGAAAGTAAATACATCCTCAAAACCTGATAAGGTCAGTACAAGAGTTTCTAATACAAGGAGTACAAAGTAAAAAATAGAGTAAATATATACAAAGTTGTCTATGAAATACAAAAATAGAGATCAGTCTAACAGTAAGAGGGATAGAAGGAGTAACTTCGAACATCAGGATCTCACCTCGAATCTCTAATCCATGGCTGGTTCGCACAATGCATACATCAACGACAACTCATATTATGATCTACAGGCTGCAGAAGTGTAGTATAAGTATCAAATACAAAGGAACTCAGTAGGCATCTATCGAGTGAACTTCAAAGATAATGCAGGTATAAATAACATATAAAGCAGGAATATAACTATAGGCAACTACTCAGACAATGAAACATAAAAGTGTAAATGAAAAAGTAAAGGTAAACTATCAGGTACTACCATAAATCAAGAACAAAACATGATTCTATAATAAACTAATCAATGTATGATAATATAATGAAGAAAGAGATATAAAATGTACGATTGTAGTAGGAAGGAAGGGAATAATATACAAATAGTGTCCAAAGAATATATATGCATACATACATACATACACACACACATATATATATGACCATGCTATATGGATAACCTAATACGAAGATACTACTCTGAGAGAGCTAATCTAATATCACTGGAGTCATAAGCATTAAGGGGTCTAGCACTAGCATAATTTGTATCTCTGACTTAAATGTGCAGTGAGATAGTCTAACGATAATCAATTCTTACTGTAATAAATAACAAGGGAAGTCGGAAGCGTACCAATAACCTCGGCTACCAATCCATGACTAACTTGCCATGAACTATACAATAATAACCAGTAAATATTCATTCGGCCCGGATAAACAATAACCTAATCGGGACACCATAAGCACAAAAGGTACAAGCAATCACTCAGCAAACAAAGACGATAACCTTTACCAATCCAAACCTCCATAAGATAGATAGATATAGGTTTCAAGCAATTGTACTGGTGGTAGGCAATGAATAATAATGAATGGATGCAAGGATAATCCAGTACCATCAACCAATCGAGTGCAAGAATGTACCAAATGTATATACCTCTTCTAACTCACTAACTCACAAAGGCAGGATCTACGACGACCATCTTTCGTTGGTACTATGACTCATCGGACAAAAAGTCCCATAGGGGACTCAAGATATCTATATATGTTGCCTAATCCCGAGCTAGGACTATTAGTAACCATCAAAACCAATCTACTCTATCCAGTAGCTAAGAGAAATAAAAGTGTAATAATTGCTTGAACTTGAATCAAGGTTAAATGAGTATAAATCTATAAATTTGTTGTTTGGGATCGAATTTGGGATTAAAATGATATAATAATGTAAAAAGGGTCATAATATCCCTCAATTGTAGTGAAATAAGTAGTGGTAAAATAAGTGGATCAATAATGGACCAGAATCTGCCTCGATCGAATTTTCAAGTAGTATTTTTTATTTAAAATATCATAATCTAATAATAAGGGTGGTACGACTTTTATTTTCAAAGAATTAATTTTAAAAGTTAAGAAAAAGTGGGAATAAATCTCTTTTTAGAAAATAGTAGTAAAACCAAGGTTCTAAATTGTACCACTATATAAGTGTAAATGTGTCTAAATATATGCATGCCATCACCAGTATCCAAATAATACAACCGTAAGTGTCTGCGCATCCATAACTATATCCACGTCCTTTCAAAGGAAAAGTGCTAATATCCACGTCCTTTCAAAGGAAAAGTGCTAACCTAGTATCAAATGGTATTGTAACTATGGCCTCGGGCCAATAATATTTAACTCAACAAGATGTTAGTACCATAAATTGAGAAACTAAGGTAAGCAAGGGAATAAAGCCACTAAGAGGACCTAATTAAGGAGTATTGCCTAATTAACTAAGTAACATGGTAAGTCTTATACTAAAAGGGCCCTTCATGTCAATCTACAGCTAAATAAGCCTATAACTCAGTGCAATAATCTCCTACAACCATATTGGGTATTCTAGGCTAAGGCTCGAGTTATATTTCTATTCTAAATCCCCTAACTAAGTCAAGTCATGATAATACTAGGTATAAACCTATCTTATAATTTCTATCTAGCATGCGATCTATACAATACACAATCTCATAGAGAAAAGTAGACTGAAGCCTAACTCAAAGCCGAACTACAGTCTTAATCCATTCATGAATTGCTCATCTTCACTTCACGGTATAGAAATGACATTGCATTATCAAAATCATAACACATTAATACGAGTAAAATGAGTCCCATATTGCAATATAAAAGTTCGGACATAAAATTGGGTCAAAATAGGCCCACAGAGCCCACAAATAAAATTTTAAAATTAAATAAGTCACGAGGTCCCTCAAAGGATAAGAGTGTGTACTTGAAAGTTGATCCCAAATGGAGCTCGAATCGAGGCCCGAATTGGCCTACAAAGTTAAGGAAATCAAAAACTAATTTCTAGAAATTTACATGGAAAAGAGCAGAATTTGATGGGTGGGGGGTGGGGGAATATTAAAATACTAGTTTAAAAGCTCACCTAAAGTTTCAATCTTGAAAACCCACTTTAAACCTCTCAAAACTTAGCTTCGAAACTTTAAAAATTGTGGAATAGGATTTTGAATCTCAACTTTAGCCAGAAATCATGAAAAATGAAACGTATATTCTTGAAAATAGGAGAAGTGAAGGTAAGACCACATAGCCAATGATCATTCAAGAATGACGCTTTGAGAATCGCCTAAAATAAAGCTTCTTAACTCCCATAATGTCAAAAACACAAACCTCGCGGTTTGTCAATTTAAGCACTGCCCAAGCAAAATTTTCATTTTTCGCATCCGTGGGACCCCCACCGCATTTGCGAACGACAAGTTTTTCATTGACCATTCTAAAAATGGCCGTTCTTCACGTTTGAAGGACCCCAACTGTGTTCGCAAAGAAGAGCCCCGCATAAGAAAACCACCAATTCTAAAAACTTATTTTTGACCCTCGGAACTCATTCGGAACCCTACAAATATGAACCAATAGTGCAAATTAAAACATATTCTAGATTCAATGGAATCATCGTATTTACGAAAAGAGATCGTTTACAATAAATTGAGCCCCATGATTTCTTTTAGACTATTTTAACTAATTTTCATCTAAACATTCAACATGAAATGTAAAGGTTTGAGACCCAAACTAATTACGATACTAATCTAAAATCAATATTCTGGACTCAATGACGCCATTAACATTTTCATTTGAGGTTGTTTCAACAAAAAATAGGCCCCTCACCAAGTGAGCCATTTTTATCAATTTCCAATCAATAGCCAAAGTGAGTTCGGAAGTCGCAGGATCCATACTAAGGGTCTTCCAAGCCTAAAATTCACATTCCAAAGCTAGTGACTCTGTAGAAATTCTCATTTGAGTCCGTTTACTAGAATTTTTGGTCCTAGAATAATTTTTTAACGTCAAAAGCTTCAAAATAAGGAAATGGGCTTAAAACCCAAACAAACTACTCGAAAATCAAATCAACAATTTCGACAAGTCATAAATGATCTGTAACCACTGTGAAAAGGTATGAAACATCGATAAAGCGCGAAAACTGAAAAATGACCTGAAAAATTATTACAAAATGAAGTATGGAAACCTTTACATACCTTGTGTACATCCTCTCGGTAATACGACAAACTTAGCCCATTACATCACTTTAATTTACAATAACCAACAATAGAACTCGCGTTAAGCTAAAGGGTAGCTAGTACATGATTTATCGAGCGGCAAGGTTGCTTTTAACTAACAACTCCACACTCCTCTACACTACGATTCTCTTCTAGTTGCATATCAACAACAACCATACATATACCGACCATTTCCCAAAATCCCAGCAACAATAACATTAGGAAAATACTTCAAAACAGCCCAACATCACATAATAATCCAAACACGAATTTTCGATCATCTATTCGTATGTTCTAGCTTAGATAGCTTAGCTATTACTTGAATTATGTCAACTAAAATAAAGGGTAAGAATTTTTGCCACGATAGTAGAAAAACATTCAAAAATGAGATTACCTTCTCCTTGAAGAATCCTCCAAATCGCAAGCAAAGGGGAGGAATGAAGTAATACAATCTCTAGGAACTTTCCAATGATGAAATTTACCTTAAAATCTTGTAGCATTTGGTGTAGGGGAACCCTATAATAGGGTTTAGCAGTACTTTTTTTTTTAATTTTAGTGGGAATGATCTAAAACAAAGTGTAAAAGATATATATGTAAACTAAAAATTTCCATAGAGTTAGGGGAGCACCTCTGCCTGCTTGTGCAGTTTCACGAAAATGCAAATATCTCTTACTCTGAAATTGTATTGACAAATGGTTTAAAGTGTTGAAAACTAAACTCGTAGACCATCAATTTGGTGGGTGGATCACCCGAAAAATTTAAATAAATTGAGAGAAAAACTCTGAGATATTTAACTCAAACATAAGAAAATTTAATAAAACAATGTGCAATAAGTTTTGCAGACTTTTATTTTACGACGTGCTTGACATCAAAACATAATATACAGCGAATTTAAGATTTAAATATCTCATACAAAACCCTTATTATCCATATTAAGCAACCCTACTCTTTCCCCAAAGGTACAGGTTATGACGTCCTCGATTCACTTAATTAGGGGCGAAGTTATGATGTAAAATGGGGGTTCGGACAAACCCAAATAGCTTTACCTTATATTTGCATTAGAAATATTAGTACATTTATATAAATTTTACTATCCAAACCCTGTCGCAAAAATAATTATATGGTTCAGTGGTACAAAAAAGAATGTGAAGTCTCTCTTTCTGGCAAGTTATGGGTTCGACACCCACATTCGACCTTTTTGTGCCTTTTTCCTTGGTAAAGCTGCAGCCTGCATTACAGAATTTTCTTAGGGAAAATGACAATTTGGCTCCTAAAGTTATGTCCTACTTCTAGCTTTTATTTATTGTATATTGGACAAACCACATATGATTTTCATTTAAATAAATTTTGTAATTTTGATCCCTAAACTAACCAAACTAATGATGTTAAGGAAAATTTAACATAATACTCATTTTTAAAAAATCAAAATAATAAGCAATAATATAGGGAGAAGGAGAGGAACGAGATCACATATCTCTTCATTTTCTCCACCAATCGTGCTAGCTACGAAAGTTTGATCATCTCCTTGTCGTCAGTTATTTAAAAAATACAGCAATAGCATATATGTTTGAATTTAGATTGGATTTAGATTGGATTGAAAGAAAAATGAGAAGACCATTTAAAAGCAGAGAAGCTTTTAGAAAAATTAAAGAATCTTTAATTAGTAATTATTCAGAATATATAAGTGTAAATAAAACAAAAGAAAACCCACAAAGATTAGTCTACCTAATTATCTTAATATCTAGTATTGAAGCAAAATTAATAATCCATTTAAAATCTAGAAGAATAAGACACATACCACTTAATTATGATAAAATTAGATTTAGATATCCACCAAAATATTATAAATATGGTTTAAATGAATAAAGTACAAAAATACAAAGAACTAAAACAAATTATTTCTGAAAAACGTAAAGAATTAAAAATAAGAATAGAAAGACTACATTATAATATATTTGCCGGAGTTAGTGAAAACTCAATAAATACACAAAAAGATGAAATATCAAAATTAGAATCACAAATAGATAGTTTAGAATATATATATATCAACATGAACTATTTACAATAAAATGAACAAAGAAAAATTTATAATAAATGAAAAAAGATATGAAAATCACGAAGGATTAAAAATAAAAATAGTATTTTCTAATCTAGGAAGAAGATATAAGAAAATAGGTGAACATTTATATTTAATGTTAGAAAAAGAAGAATTAAAATTAGAAGATAAATTGATAGCTATGGTAAGAATAGAAAGAGAAAATGAAGAAATAGATAGGAAAAAGGAAATAGAAAAAATTAAACAACAAACTATAGAAGAAATACGAAAAATAGAAGAAACTAAAAATAGTAGGATTGCTGAATTAGAAAAAGAACTACAAATGTTAAAAGATTTGTATGAACAAAGACAAAAGGAAAAGGAAGAAAAAGATAAAGAACAAAAATTACTAAACGAGATAAATCAATTTAAAGAAAAATTAGAAATAAAAAATAAGGAATTAGAAATAAATAATATAGATGTTGAAAAGACAGATAATTATGATTCAGAAGATAGTGAAACATATACAGAAATATTAACAAATACAAAAAATTTAGAAATCAATGAAAAACAAGAAGTAATTAATGAAGAAAACTTAGAAAATATCAACACAGAAATAAATACTCTTGATAAAAAAGAAGATAAAAATATAATACCTAGAACATCAGAAATAAGAAAACCTACATATTATAAAAATAAGTTTAAAAGATATAATCTAAAGAATGAATATGACAAATGGACACCAAAAAAAATAGCTAATAAAAATTATAACTTTTTAGACTTAGACTGTGTAATAGATACAGAAAAAATAATACAATTATGGATAGGATATATGACAAAACAATTATTAGATAATAATATAAACATAACAGATGCACCAGAATATATAGAAAGAACACTAATAGGAATAGTGAAATTATGATTTTCAAATTTAACTGAAAATAGCAAAAAGGTATTAAGAACTAACAAACCTACAGAAGGAACATTATCAACAACAACCAAACTAACACCTATAGAATTATTAAAAAAATATGAAACAACTATAAAAGATGAATTTGGTAGTATGACAACAATAGAAGAAGAACAAAATGAAGAAAAAGATACAAATAGGAATTTAATGTTAAAATTAGCAATATGTAATATGTGTTATATAGATGAATATACTTGCGCATTTAAAGAATATTATTATAAAGGAGCATATAATATAGAAGAAAGTAAAGAAATAAGAAAATTATATTTTAATAAATTATCCGAACCATTTTGTTCAAAGATAATAAAGAGTTGGGAAGAAACAAAAATAGTAGATACTCTAGGAGCAAGAATAAAATTTTTACAACAATGGTATAGAAACTTATATGAAAAATATAGAGAAGAATTAAAAATGGAAAAACATTAATAAGAAATTTAGCATGTTGCAAAGATAAAATAGCACCCCAATTCGGATGTGAAGAAAGATATTATAAGAAAAGAAAAAGACATAAGGAATATAAGAAATATAAAAAATCAAAATATAAATACAAGAAACCAAGAAAAAGATATTATGTAAAAAATTATAAATACAAAAGACCATATAGAAAAAAGAAATCTATAAAAGAATGTACTTGTTAGAATTGTGGAAAATTAGGACATTTATCTAGAGATTGTAAATTACCTAAAAATCCAAAAAATAAACAAATATCAGAATTAAATATAGATAATACAGAATATATGCAGATAGATTATATAGATTATGAATTAGAAAGTGAGGATTGTATATATGAAATTTCAGAAAATGAAACAGATAATGAAATAGATAGTGAAATAGATGAATCAAATGACTGAAGAAGATATAAAAATAATAACAAAGGAAGAATATCTAAATGATGAAGGAACAGAACAAAAAATAATATTTGACAGTAACATATTTGATGAAATAAAAGGAAAAGAATTAGACTTAAGTGTAGAAAAAATATTTAAAATAACAACAATAAGAAATCTATTTACTAAGAAAAAAGAAGAATATTATGTAGTATGCCAAAAGGAACATGTAATAGACTGTAGATATGCAAAAAGTAAAGCCAGTATACCACTAGTAACAAAAAAAATAATTAATAAAGAGATAAATGATATAAAAAGTAGAGACCCAATAAAATATGTACACCTTGGAGGTACAGAGATATTAATAAAAGCATGTTTTAGAGAAGGAATAGATACACCAATAGAATTATATTTAGCGGATGATAGAATTATAAAACCTATAGAAAAAAGCATAATAACTGTCATAAAAGGAAATTTAATATACCAAAAATTTAAATTTATAATAAGTGCAAATTATTCAGTAGCGGTAACAGATAAAAATATAGATAAATCATTAGTATTATATTGGAAAATATCAGGAATAGAATTAACCCCAGGAAGTAAAATATTTACAGCAAGATACAAAAATTTATATGTATTAACAACAAAACATAAAATAATAGGAAAAAATAAGATTAACAAAATACGAATAGAAAGTCCATTCGAACAAATTGTAAAAACAATAGATTATAATGATTATAGCTATAGAGACATAGATATATAAGAAAATTTAGATAATAATAAATGATAGAACAAGTACAACGAAGAGAATAGCTGATGAAAAATCAGAATCATCAAGCTCATAAAAAAGAACAAGTTATGAAATAAATTCAACAAGTAATTTAAACCAATATTACATAACAGGAAAGGTAAATGAAAAAGAATATTTAATACTCTAAAATACAGGACAAGAAGAAAATTATATAGCAAAATGTCTAGTAAAAAATGAAGAAATAAAAACTGATAATAATATATGCCCAGATCTACCAAGAAGTTTAATAAATAGTAAAAATATAGCAGAAAAAGAAATAATAATAGGAATTAGAAAAATAAAAATAGAATTTGAAGTAAAGGAAGAAATGCAAAAAACAGACATAATATTAGGAATAAAATGACTAGAACAAGTAAAACCATATAATATAGAACATACACAATTAACCTTAACATATAACAGAGAGAAATTATTCTTAAGAAGAGCCTTAACATAAAATGATAATATATGTATTAATGAAGATAGTAGTAGAAGGATATTACAATATATTTTACGTAAACTTTTGTATAGGCTTTTAGGTTTTAAGACATTTTAGACTTTTAGGCTTTTAGACTTTTTAGACTTTTGGACTATTATTAGTCTAGGCATTAATGATTTTTGTCTTATTAGAAGACTTTTTTGTAAAATAGACTAATTTTAAAAACGTGCAGACTCTTGTAAAGATTCATTCAGCCTATAAATAAGATGAACTTCATTGCAAAGCAAGCCTTCATGTGTTGAAGCAAAAACTCCCCCCTGTCTACAATAAATATTTTGCTTAGTTATTAAAAAACAGATTTATTTCAATGGAAAAAGCTATGGAGGAACAAACCTTAAAAATATCAAACCTACCTGAACAAGTATATTTATATATGATTATGAATAGCTAAATTCATAATTCCCAACAATCATGGTATGATAAAATAAATTCATGTTAGTTACTTTATAGTAGAATTATTCGAAGAATAATATGTTAAGAAGTTTATTAGCAAAGTGGAAACGGAGAAAAATTCCTATGCCATCCTAAAGGTGAAACCAATGAGGCAAGAAGTCGTGGTGGGGAGTAACCAGAGTAGAGACGTTGTTTAAGAGAAAAATATCCAGATTACCATGCTAATAGTGACCGAAGAACATGTTATTTAAGAATAATCTAGTATATAGTAATCTAAGATGACCATATTTTGTTATGTACATGATTGAAGGAAATATTTTGAAAATAGCAATTTTATGAAAATGAATAATTATTTATCTGATATAATGGTAGACAAATTTAAAATACTTATTTTGTATGTACTTAAGGATATAAAAGTAGTAGATATAAGAAAAATCATATTAGAAAAAACATTTGGTAGATATTATATGACTAGAATAAATTACATACCATACCTACCTAACTACTCTTACAAATATTTACCATGATAAATTACATATATCTAGAATTTTTGGAAAAAGATATGAGAAACATACAGTTAAAGAAAAACAGATGAAAGTAAATTTAGACAAATACATGGAAACTAAAGATATAAAATATATAGAATTTCTTAATGAAAATATGCAAGAACTACTAATACTAAAACAAACAACTACAAAAAATTATAATAAAACATTTAGTCAATTTTAAATGATAGATAATCTTAAAGTCTTAATCTTATATATACTTAGAGATATAGAAATTATAGATATTAAGAAAATAATATTAGAAAAAGTATTAGACTATGAAATTGAAACTATAAATTGGATAGCACAGTTATACCTGGATAATTACCCAGATGGATATTATTCACATTAAGAGATGTTAGAATATATTAGAAAAACTAGAGAAAATTAAGATAATCTAAATAAAGAAATTAATTATAGAAACCGAATTAGAGAAATAATGGAGAATCTAAAAGAAAAATTAATATGGATAGAAGAAACCTTAGAAAATTTAGGAAAAAGTACATGTGATAGTTTATACAATTTAAAAAACTCGCTACGAAAGGAACAACACAAGATAATAAATAACATTGAAAATCTAGAATTAGATATACATTACAGTACAATTAGGATAAATTATTATACAGAAATCTGTAATTTTGTAATTACTACAGGATAAAATGATAGACTACAAATAATTAAAATATTAGAGAGAAAATATAGATGAAATAATATCACAAAGAAAAATATATTCATTATATATAATAGATCTATTTTACTTTTTATCTTTATAAGTTAGTTATCCACACCCCTACTAATTGGTGAAAATGATAACTTTTATGAATCAAAAATATTTTAAGTTGAGTCTTGATTTATCACATTATAAAGTTGGTAAGACAAAGTGAGTTGTACTGTTAGCGTAAAATCCTTGACAATGCGTCATTAAAGTCAAAAATATAAAAAGATAACCCAATTCAGTAACACTGAAAATGAGGAATGTCTTAAAGTTGGATAACCTTGGACAATAGAAACAAGAAACATGCGTAGGTTGCCTTTAACAAGACGTAAAGAATGATTATTGGTACACTGATCATTTTACATTACATCACAATATAGTTGTTATCTGAGGGGTAATCAGTAGGTGCCTGAGGGAATCCTCTAAAACCTAAACTTATTTTAGGGCCAGCTAGCCCATGAGTCAGTTATTGAAATGAGGTTGATTTGAAATACAATCTTCATTTGAATATGTAATTAGATTTATTAACATTTTTCATAAATAAAAATTTCACAATTTGTGAAATCTATCAAAACTTTCCTAATGCTTATATAATCTTAACAAATGAGTACCTTATAGTTCATGATCAATGTATCAGAATATTCTTCGGCGAAACACTAATAAATCACAAATCTTCATGTTTTTTTTTTTATAAATGAATGATTGCGATTACATGTTATTATAAACATTCAAATTCACAGTTTTACAAAAATTCATTGATCCAAAAAATCAACAATAAGAGTAACTAGTATTCTTTAATATAACTCTTTCATGTGGTATTGAATAATTTATTCACGTCGAACATGCATCATGTTTTACAAAATTTAAAATGATGAGTCTTTCTGCTATATAAACTTATATAAATTAAGCTTTACATTTAAAAAATAATGAAATCATAACTTTAGAATTTACAATCTTACTTTTTGGAGAATTTAAAATTTATATCATAATTTAAAATTGAAATTACTGTTTTATTCACGTTTTATGGACAAACAATTTTTTATATTAAAACTTCAAATTTGAATCTCAAATCCTATGGCTAAACACAAACTTAGTTAAACAATAAATAAGTTCATGTATGTCATGCTTCCTATTTAATAGTTACAGTTTGTCATCTCACCTACAAATGGTTTTCTTTTGCAACCTTTACATAGTCGGTAAACAACCAATAATCCATCTCGAGAAATACTTAAAAGGGAAATACTAATTAAATGAAATACCTCTTGGGGTATGTTTTGATTTTTGACAAATAGCAGAAAGTTTGCTACAAAATCACCTTCCAATAAGTTTTTTCCGTTTTTTTTTGTTAAGTTTTTTGCGTTTGATAAATAAGAAGTTGATTTCATATGCATTTTCTGGTGATCCTATATTCTTTCTAATCATCAAACTCCGTTCTTCAAAATGAGTCAATTCCACTTTATTCCGTATCATATAAGATTTAAAAAATGATCCCTTTTTTCACATATTGAAAGAAAATGATGATCCTCAGTTTTATGCAATATTTTCCGATGAGATTTTTCTTATTTTTTAACTAAGATTCTTTTTTTTTTTTTAATAAAAGTAAAATAATCCTATTTCATATTTTATAAAATTAATTACCAAATATTCTAAGCACTCTGTTGCCTCCTTTCTTTTTATTACTTTCGGTCCTACGTTATTTTCAACACCGTTGAAGTGAGCAGCATTCGCTATTAAAACAAACACAATCACCATCTTAGAATAACTTTGTATGTCCCATTCGATATATATATATATATATATATATATACACACACATATATTGAAGTGCTTACAAACAGAGACGAATCTACTGCAAATATTACGAATTTCAAGAAATCCACTCCCGCTACGATAGATTCGATATTTTATTAAAAATCATTTTAATTGATATGTAAAACCTTGTGGGAAAATCATAACTAAATGGATTGTTGTTCGTTGGCAAGGAATGGTTCGCTTAAACTCTTTTGTTCAGCCGCACACGTGATGAATTGTTGGCGCCCCCCCACCCCCGCCCCACTTTTTTTTTTTTAAAAGCAATAAAATCAACTAAAAAAGAAATTTAGTCAATAAAAAATTACTTTATGTTTATACGATTGCTATTACACATTAATTAATTTAATTAGGAACACATAAGTTTAAAATCTTGGATCCGCATCTGCATTCAAATAATATAGTGTCTACAAAGTTCATTCTCTTTAATGATTGTTACCTTAGCCTTGAATATATTTTTATCTATTCTAATATTATTATTTTTTCGAAAAAATTTATAACCATTTATTCATGTTGATTAACTAATTTTATTTTATCTCTAAAATACGAATAATAAGATTATCAGGTAAATTCTTATTCAAAAAAAAAAAATCTCACCGAAATATTTCACGAATCTATTTATGAAAAAATCTTAGAAATTGTTATGAAATATATATTAGGTGAAGAAGGGAAAAAGTTAAAATCAATTATTCAAGTTGATTAACTAATTTATAATAGTATTGTTGAACTAGTAGATAGAGGTTCAGGATTAATTGCAAGACCTTCACCTTTGCGCATGAAATGCCGACGGATTAACATAGTCGAAATAAAAATAAATACAAGATGTAAAATGAAGGAATAGTCTCAAGATTTTTTTTGTAATCTTTTTAAAGACCCTCGAAACAAAGCAAAAATATGTTGGAGTTATTAAACCAACTATTCATTGTTATAAATTAAAATGGAGGGAAAAGAAATTGTGAAATGTTTTGAGAAAATTTACTTTTGCAAATTAAAATGGTGGGAAAAAGAATTATAAAATATTTTAAAAGAGAAATTGAGGGGTATTAAGGTCATTTAATAAGTTAATGCATATGTTCAAAGTCTTTGTATGGTGTGTATTAGTACACAATAGAGTATATAACTAATGTTTGCATTAGTTATACATAAGCAAAAAGATGTAACAAATAAGGTATTAGTAGTACACATTAAATAATGCATGAATTATATTTTTTAATACACTCTACCAAACGACCTCTAAATGATAAAGGGGTAAAGTGGGATTTGGCTTCTCTCCATTTTCCCCAAGCTCCTATCTTGATTGATGACATATGACATAGTTCAAATTGAATGGGTAAGAATTAATTATTCTAAAGTAAATTTCTAACTATAATTTAGATAATAAATACATCATATATTTTGTTTAAAAAAAAATATTGTGATCACACAATCTTAGCAACATGTCCATAAATAAAGCAACAAAAAGTTTTCTCTTCCTACTTTCTTTTCCTACACAAGAATTCCATCTTTTAGTTTCTTTGTAAATTGATTTTTTTATTATTTGTTTTCTTCTTCTTTTTTGAATTTTTTCTTTAATAATTAGCTTTTTTTCTTTTAAATAAAAAAAGGTGAAATAAAGTAGGAGAAATAATCAGTTCTTCTATTTTAGATTAATATTTTATCACCTTTTTTGAAAATGTTTCTTAAAAAGTAGATATTTTAGTTTCTTTAAAATAGGTGAAATAAAAGAGAGAGAAAATGAAAGAAATATTCGGCTCTCGTATTCTAAATTAATTTTTTTATTATCTTTTTTTTTTTTTTTGAAACTTTTCATTTCCACTCTCTCCGTTTTGATTGGTGAAATATGACATAGTTCAAATTGAATGGGTAAGAATTAATTATTCTAAAGTAAATTTCTAACTTAAGTTTAGATAATAAATACATCATATATTTAGTTAAAAAAAAATTGTGATCCCACAATCTTAACAACATGTCCATAAATAAAGCAACAAAAAGTTTTCACTTCCTATTTTCTTTTCCTACACAAGAATTTCATCTTTTAGTTTCTTTGTAAATTGATATTTTATTATCTATTTTTTTTTGGAAACTTTTTCTTTAACAATTAGCTATTTTTTTTTTAAAAGGTGAAATAAAGTAGGAGAAATAATCAGCACTTCTATTGTAGATTAATTTTTTATCAACTTTTTTAAAAAATTTTCTTAAAAAGTAGATATTTTAGTTTCTTTAAAATAGGTGAAATAAAAGAGAGAAAAAATGAAAGAAATATTCGGCTCTCGTATTCTAAATTAATTTTTTTATTATCTTTTTTTTTTTTTGAAACTTTTTATTTAACAATTGTCTATTTTATTTTCTTTAAAATAGGTGAAATAAAATAGGGAGAACATAGGTGAAATGAATAGGAGAAATTATCAACTCTCCTTTTTTATTTCGCCTATTTTAAAGAAAATAAAATAGCTAGTAATTATTAAAGAGAAAGTTCCTAAAATGCAATAAAAAGGTTAATTTAAATAGAAATTAATAGATGGGCCATGCGTAGGAAAAAAATTAGGAAGAAAAGATTTTTGTTGTTATTTTTATGGACAAGATAATATGTTGTTAAGATTGTGGGATCACAATATTTTTTTAAACTAAATATATAATGTATTTATTATCTAAACTATGGTTAGAGATTTACTTTAGAATAATTAAATCTTACCCATCTAATTTGAACTATGTCAAATGTCACCAATCAAGACGGAGAGAGTGGAAATGGAAAGGAGCCGAATCCGGTAAAGTGAGGTTGACTCCTACAAAATAGGTGTTTGGCTATGAAATTAAAAAAATTACTTTATTTGAAATTTTCAAATTTAAAGTTGTAGTTAAAATTGTGTTTGTTCATATTTTTCAATAAAAAAAACATTATTTAGATGTATTTAAAAAACATAATATATATGCTTTTAAATAAAATATAATTTGAATGGGGTTTGAAAACAAAAATTTTATAATTTTTGTTTAAAAATTCTTCTTATAAGAGTGAAAAAGGTAAAAGTGAAAATAGTGAAAACAATTGTTGCGCTGTTTTCTAAATCCCAAATACAACTTTAAGTTGTATTTAGTATTTTTTTTATGGCCAAACAAAGATTATTGAATAAAGTGAAATAATTTTTTGGAATAAAGTGAGAAATAATCAGGGCCAAACGGCTTAAAATGAAATAATTTTCTTATTCTTTATTTGATTTGATTTTTTTAGTAAAATTATTTCAAAAAGAATATTTTTTTTTTGTAATTCTTCACTTTCAGTATTCCATATGACATGTTTTGGTAACTACAAAATTAAAAGACTTTTTGGTACATTCAGTTATCTTTAGTTTAAGATCACAAGATTTAAATATTTTTTTTATTTTCTTAAATTTTACGTCAAGTCAAACTAGATAAATAAACAGAAACTGAGGGAGAGTTACACTGCATATTATTAAAAAAAAAATCATCTTTTTACAAAGAACAAAAGAATTCATTGGCCCGATTTATTTAAAAAATAAAAAATTGTATAAACATAAAATCAATATAATAATAAGAAGGGGACATATACGTTGTAGAAGCAATATACATTTTATGCACGAGCATAAAGTGTATATATACTTTGTATACATTATATGCATTCTGGATACACAAAATACTTGAAATACAGTAACGATACATTAGGGATATGCTTGCCAATGCAGGGTACACTGTATATACAACTATTATACATTGTGTAATACTTTATGTACAACTTTTATACACTAAAAAGAAGGGGGCAAATGATGAGGAAGAAGAAGCAGTCAAACTGCTATTATACTCTCTCTCTCTCTCTCTATATATATATATATATATGTGTATGTATGTATCTATATATATATATATATGTATGTATTACGTCAAGGATAAAATAGACATTACATAGGATAAATGGGGTACAATGATCCATTTAAAATTGAGAGGATGTTTGACTTATAAAATAAAAGTTAGAAGGTGTAAACGAATTTTACCTTAAGAAAATTACAACCTTCTATAATTAGAAATAACTTAACTTTTTAAAATTTTATTTTACACTTAATGAATTATTTATAACTATATAGATGTATCCCAGATCAATGTTAATCCACAAATTTCAATATTTTTTTTTTTAAACTTTGTGTCATATCAAAGAATGCCACATAAATTAGTACGAAGCAATTACTCTCTTGATTTAAAATAACTTGTGTTTTTAGCTTGTAAGAATCTCTTAAAAAAGTTGCTCATTGTTAGATTGTAAGAGGTAATTCCCTTGATAAATACTTTGAAAAGATGTAGTAATTACTTAGTGATTTTTTAGTTATGTAAAATTCATTTATTTAAACAAGAATAAAATTTTAAAAATATTATTTCCTTCATTTCAAAATAAATGAATATGTCCAAAATAAATGAGCCGTTCAATCTTAATGAGACATGTTTGAAATTTTACCATTTCATTTAATGGGATTCTTCAATACTCCTTCCATCCCAAATTTTCTAATTTGATTTCTCATTTTACTTATCTTTTTTCTTGATCAAGAAGATACAAATTACTTTTTCATGTTTTACCCTTTGCATTAATTACTTTTTCTTTAAATTAAAATATAAATATCATTTAATAGGGGTACTATGACAAACTAGTCATATTATTAATTATTTTTCTTAATCAATGTGCCATCTTAATTTGGGACGGAGGGAGTTGTATGTAACGAAATTTTGTTAAATTTAAATCCGTACAAAATTCGGATTATATTAAATTCAAAATATATTAATCTCAAACAAATATTGGAGATTAATATAATTTGATTAATCATTGAAGTCCAAACATGCATGGATTTAATTAAAGTCCAATTGTTGTTGGGCTAGTCAATTAATTTGGGCTAGAAATGACTAAGTCTACTTTATCAAGCCCAAGATGTCATCATATTAATTTGGGCTACAAATGACTAAGCCCACTTTAGCAAGCCCCAGATGTCATCATGTTCTAGAGGCCCAATTGGATGTCACATGTCAAATAACGTGGCATGCTAAGTCAAGTGAAGGAGCCAATGGAACCATTCCACATGTCAAAATGATGCAGTAAATTAAAAACCCATAAAAGGTGCCATGTCACTTAAATATGATTGGTCAAAGAAAATTCATATTTATCAAGATCATGTCACATAAATCTGATTGGTCAAAGGATGTTCATATTTATCAAGATTCTTCACTTCCTACAACTATAAATAGGGGCCTCATAATTCAGAAAAGGCACCAACAAGTTTAACAAGAAGCAAGAGAGAGCTCATGGATCAAAGCAACCGATTTCTCTACAAATTCAAGAATTCAAGATCAGTTCATCAAGTTTCAAGATCAAGAGTTCAAAGTTCAAGAACAAGCTCAAGATTTCAAGATCAAGAGTTCAAGATTCAAGAACAAGTTCAAGCTTCAAGATCAAGACTACAAGATTCAAGAACAAGTTCAAAGGCCCTTGAATTCAAGTACAAGTCGAGATCAAGTTCACCAAGTCCTCAAATCAAGTTCAAGTTCAAGATCAAGACAGCAAGATTCAAGAACAAGCTACCAAGCCCTTGGATTCAAGCACAAGTCAAGATCAAATCCGTCAAGTTCAAGTTAAAATTCAAGATCAAGCTCGAAACCCTTGAATTTATAGTTGAAAAGGCAAATAAGAGAAATCGTAGAGATTGTAACACTCACTTATTGAAATCAATAAATTGATTGTTGCGGTATTTTTCTTATCTCGGTTATTTATTTTCGGTCTCGAGAATTTTATTTTCCAACAAATTCTGGCATGCCCAGTGGAACGATCTCTACCTCTCATCTCAACTTTTCAGACTTTGAAGATTAAGAACACTGAAATGACTTCCAAGAAGATCAGCTCTCAACCAACTGCTTCTAAGACTACTGATTCAAGATTCTCTGCCGAAGTAGAAAGTATCCTTGGTATTACTTTTGGAAGCTTAGGAGATATCACAGGGAGCAAGGCAGGCTTTCTAGGACAACAAACACATCCAGTGTTGTCCGTGCCAACTCTAGTTTTTGGATCTTCAACCCCAAAGGAGAAAAGTCCAATATAAGTTCTCCGAAAGGAAGAAGCAGTATAGCGGAATCACATAAGAAGACTCTATCTCTACTTGAGAATTCTGATTCAAAATACTCTGGTGCAAAGAACGATGGTTGTTCAACAAATGCGTTATCTTCACTTACACCGCATAAGCTGAGCACTTTAAAGATCACCTTATGTGATAATCTGTGTTACTCTCCAACGTCTCCATTGATCATGCAAGCAATGGTGACTGATGCTTTGTCTATGGAAGAGCAATTTGTGAATCTGACAAAGGCAATTGAAGGCCTGACCAAATATGTTCAGAATCAAAATGCTAGGATTAATAAGATAGTAAATAGGGTGGAAGGCCTGACAGACAAAAAATCTAGCCATGCACCGGGAAAATCTCTAGAGGATCACGAGACAGAACATCCTATGAAGCAAACACCACCGACTAGAGAGGTACGAGTTTCTTATGAGGGAATGATCCCGATTAAGCAATTGAAGGAATTCATCAAAGGGACCCTCAAAGACAAGTATGATATTGTCACCAAGTCTTCCCTTGTGTATACCAAACCCTACACTATGAGGATAGATAGCCTCAAAATGCCCGCCAGTTATCAACCGCCCAAATTTCAATAATTTAAGGGCAAAGAGAACCCGAAACAACATGTCGCACACTTTGTTGAGACATGTAATAATGCTAAAACTTATGGTGACTATCTTGTCAAGCAGTTTGTTCGTTCCCTAAAGGGAAATGCCTTTGATTGGTATACAAACCTTGAGCCTAACTCCATCGATAGTTGAGAGCAATTGGAACATGAGTTTCTAAATTGCTTTTATAGCATGAGCATACAGTGAGCATGGTAGAGCTCACAAATACTCAATAAAGAAAGGATGAGCCAGTCATCGACTTCATCAATCGATGGAGAAATGCAAGCCTAAATTATAAAGATAGGCTTAGCGAAGCTTCTGCGATAGAGATATGTGTCCAAGGAATTCACTGGGAGCTTCTCTATATCTTGCAAGGTATTAAGTCAAAGTCCTTTGAAGAGTTAGCTACGCATGTTCATGACATGAAGTTGAGCATGCCTTCTGCTGAAAAGGGAGGAGCGCTTATCCATGACCTTCGAAGGGGAAAGGATAATTAGGAACCTAAAAGATGGGGTAAGTTTGTCCTAAAAAATGATAACAAAGAATCCATGAATGTTGACGTGTCTCCTATGAAGGTCACCACGAAGGTGAGCAAGAAGTAAAGCATGGTGACTACTTCTCGACCACGTCCAAGTCATAAGTTAACTTTAAAGGAGATGCAAGAAAACAATACCTTTTCCTTGATTCTGATGTTGCCAAAATTTTTGATGAACTTCTTGAGCATAAGCTCATTGCTTTACTAGAGATGAAGCATCTCGATGAAGCTGGAAGCACCAATGGCCCAAATTATTACAAGTATCATAGGCTTGTGGGTCACCCTCTAGAAAAGTGCTTTGTCTTTAAAGACAAAGTTATTCAATTAGCAAATGAGAAAAAGATCTTTCTCGATGATGAGATAGCTAGTTCTCATCAAATCTCTATTACTTTTGGCTTCCTTGATCCGGTCCAAATATGTGTTGAAGAGAACAATGAAAGGCTATTAGAGCATGACAAGTCTTCAGTTGGCGAAGGCGATAATAAAGGTTGGACTCTAGTAACTAGGGGCAGACGCAAGAAGACGAGTCTATGAAAAGAATCGATCGAGCAACCAACAAGGAGAAAGATGGTAGAAAATCAATAAAACAAAAGCTGGTCGAGCTTCCAAAAAATATGAGGGTAATAGAGCCTCACCACCAGAAACCTCGACGTCCGGTGACTTTAGAGGAGTTCTTACCGAGTTGGTTTCGTGTAAAGACTGCCCAAGTCAACCTTGAGGCATCTTGTTTTAATACTGCCAAAGAGGGGGCAAAGGGTGAAAATATACCCGTTGAAGTTCCTTCATCCTCTGAACCACTTGCTGAACCTCCTATCCAAGAGGCACATGTATGTGATACAAAAATCATATTCATAAATAAAGATCTTCTGCTTGGTGAAGCCATACATAACCATTTCTTATACATGGTAGGTCAAATTCTGGGAAAGAGGATTAATAGAATCTTGATAAATGAGGGATCCAGAGTCAACATCTTACCTATCCGCACGATGAAGAAACTTGGAATCTCTACTGCGAACTGGATGAGAATTGTATAATGATCCAAGGCTTCAACCAAGGGGGCCAGAGGGCCATGAGATCTATCAAGTTGGAGATTCGTATGGATGATTTTCAATCAAATGCATTGATGCATGTGATTGATGCCAAAACTTCATACAATATATTTCTTGGTAGGCTTTGGGTGTATGGAAACAAAATTATCTCATCCTCCTACTATCAATGCTTGAAGTACCTCGAAGGTGGAGTGGAAAGAAAGATATTAGTTAATGATAAGACATTCACTGAAGCTGAATCATACTTTGCCGATGCAAAATTCTACTTAAAGAACTATGTCGTGAATAAGAAAATAGTTGATGACGTCACCAAGACCAAGTGTGATGATCTTGCAGCCAAGAAGGTCGTGGTGACTGTTGAAAAAGTATCCACCAAGAAGACCCTCTCCACTTCAAATAAAAAAAGTGTCGCTCCTACAAAAAAAAGGCAACTCCAGTTCTATGCTATGTACCGAAGGTAAAGAAAGAGAAATATCACCTATCTGATGCCCAAGATAATGTGCTAAAGGGGCTAAATTTACCTATTAGGAAGATTGATGCAATAAATCAATCCTCAAGGATACTATGAGAAACTGTGGCTCAAAATCCGCCACAAGATATGACACTCCCTATGAAGCGTACAAAAGAAGGCTTCGATCTAAACGCATACAAGTTATTTGAAAAGGCTGGATATAATCCTAATGAGCCATCAAGGTTGGGTAAAATTCCATCGGAAGGTACAACAAGGTAGGCACGTGAAGGCTTAGGATACACACAGCTACCTCCAATTCGCATCTCCATAAGAAGGATAGTTAGTAACTACATCACTATAGAAGAGGAGTCAACCGTATCCAATAAAAGACCTTCTGTCTTTGACCGACTTGGAGAATCAACCGCAAGAACTTTTATGTTCGAGAGGTTAGGTCCTCTAAATAAGAAGAGAAGTAACAAGCACCGGAGAAGTCATCAAAGTATGACAATGCACCCCTCTTTTAAGATCCAAAAGGATTTCCAAAGTTTGATTCCTTCTAGAATGAGGCGGCAGATGGAACTGGTGGTTTCATGCAACAACATGTTAAAAGCAAAGGATTATATTGTGGTTTATACCAAGAAACGTGATGAAGATAAAGAAAGTGTTTCCTCCTCATATCAGTTACGACCCAGAATAAGAATAAGGCCTCATTTTAAATGAATGTTGATGAAGAGATAGAAGATACTTTCTGGTGTCACTACATATCCATCAACGACGATGATCCTCAAGAGGATAAAGATGCTGGAGAGGCTCCATCTCAACTTGAAGAAGGAGTGAAGTCCATAATAGATCCCTTAAAAGAACTTAATCTTGGAACCGATAAAGACCCAAGACCAACTTACCTGAGTGATTTTTTAGAGATGGAGGAGAAAATCACGTATATGGATATACTCAAAGAATATATGAATGTCTTCTCTTGGACTTATAAGGAAATGCCTGGCTTAGATCCAACAGTAGCAGTCGATCAGTTGACGGTCAAGAATGGTGCTCGTTTTGTTAAGTAAGCCCAAAGGCATTTTAGGCCAAAGTTGGTCCCATTGATCGAAAATAAAGTTAACAAACTCATTGAAGCTGGCTTATTCGTGAATTTAAATATCCCACATGGATTTCAAGTATTGTTCCAGTATGGAAGAAGAATGGCCAAATTCGAGTTTGGGTCGACTTTTGAGATTTTAACAACGCATGCCCTAAGGATGATTTTCCAATCCCCATACCAGAGTTGATAATTAATGCCACCACTGGTTATGAGGCAATGTCCTTCATGGATAGTTCATCTGGCTACAACCAAATTCGCATGGTGCCAAAAGATGAAGAGCTCACTGTATTTTGTATGCCCAAAGGTATTTATTACTACAAGGTGATGCCTTTTGGTTTGAAGAGCGCTGGCGCTACTTATCAAATGGCTATTCGAAACATCTTTGACGGCCTACTCCACAAAAATATTGAATGCTATGTGAATGATCTAGTGGTGAAGTCAACAAAGAGAGGCGACCACTTAAAAGACCTAAGAATGGTATTCCAGTTACTTCGAAGCTATCAACTTAGGATGAATCCATTGAAGTGTGCCTTCGAAGTTACTTTTGGAAAGTGTCTGGGCTTCATTGTGCGACACCGAGGAATTGAAACTGATCAAGACAAGGTCGATGCAATTTTGAAGATGCTCGAACCTCAAAACATTCATGAATTAAAAAGCATTCAAGGAAGGCTAGCATATTTAGGGAGGTTCATCTCAAACTTGGCTGGAAAATGTCAACCATTTAGTTGTCTCATGAAGAAGGACATTCCTTTCGAATGAGACCAAGCTTGTAGTAATGCTTTTGAGAGTATCAAATCATACTTAATGAAGCCACCATTTCTTGCGGCACCAATACCTGGGAAACTATTGGTACTCTATATCGCGGTACAAGAAAGGCCAATTGGAGCACTATTAGATTAAGAAAATAATGAAGGCAAAGAAAACTCTCTTTACTATCTGAGCAGAATGATGACACCAAATGAGCTGAAGTATTCTCCAATCGAAAAGCTATGTTTGGCTTTGGCTATCTCAATTAAAAAGATGAAACACTACTTTCAAGCTCATGTTGTTGGTCTTGTGTCCAAGTCAAATCCCATTAAGTTTGTGATGTCAAAACCAGTCCTCAGTGATCGACATGCAAGGTGGTACCTCCAATTTCAATAGTTTGAGATCGTATACATCCCTCCAAAAGTTGTAAAGGGACAAGCATTGACAGACTTTTTGGCAGATCACCCAATACCTGATGACTGAGAACTAAGTGATGAACTTCCTGATAAAGATTCAATGGTGGTTGAAGTTAGATCCCCATGGAAGATGTACTTTGACGGTGTTGCATATCGAGATGGAGCTGGTGCTGGCGTAGTGTTTGTCACTCCACAAGAAAAGGTCATCCCCTACTTTTTTACCTTGAAGAATCATTGCTCCAATACAAAAACAACAAACCTAGTGTATTCCCATATAATTAGGTTTTTTTTTGGGGGGGGGGGGGGGGGGGGTAAGATTTACGCAATCCATACCACTACCTCTGGAGAAGTAGAAAGGCTGTTTTCGATAGACCCCTGACTCAAGACAAGGAATAATAATCAAATCCATAATAAAGCATGTAATAAGATGACAAGACATAAATACACCACCCACAAAGAATAATAAACAAAGAATAGTTAACACATTAGTAATAAAGCATGCAACGAGGTGACATAACAAGAATAATACACCGATCAAGTAATGCCCTACCCCAACGACCCAAGCTATCACTTGTCTTCTATCGTAATTCGTATTCTCTAGATCTTCCTATCTAGGGTTATGTCCTCAGTGAGCTGTAACTGCTTCATGTCCCGCCTAATCACCTCTCTCCAATATTTCTTCGGCCTACCCCTACCCCGCCTGAAACCATCCAATAATGCTGCGAAATATCAAGCGCTAATACTTGGACTTGAGATTGTTGTCGATATGAAACAACTACAATTGCAAGTCTTTAGTGACTCCCAATTGGTGATCAAACAACTTTTGGGAAGTTATGAAGTTATAAAGCCTGAGCTACAACCGTATCATGATTATGCGCAAACCTTGAAGGGATGTCTTGGAGAAGTAACCCTCCGGCATGTGCCAAGGAAAGAAAATAAGCAAGCTTATGCCCTAGCTGCTTTGGCCTCAACTCTAACTCTTCCAAATCAGACACGAGTTACTATCTGCCAAAAATGGTTAGTACCGCCATCAAATGAGGATAAGGACATAAAAGGTAAGGTTGAATACCTCATCGCCATTTCTAAAGCTATAAAGGAAGATTAGCGACAACCTATCATCGACTATTTATGTTTGGGATACTTCCGAAAGATCCAAGGAGAAGGATTGACATTTGTCGTCGCGCACCTCGCTTTCTTTATTACAAAGACACACTGTACAGAAAATCATTTGAAGGAGTACTCTTACGGTACAATAATCACACTCGGGAGTTTGTGGAACACATCAGTCTGGATCGAATCTCTATTTTCACATTAAAATGATGGGATATTATTGGCCAACGATGGTGAAAGATTGCTTGGACTATGCTAGAAGATGCAAAGCTTTCCAATTTCATGCAAATTTCATACATCAACCTCCAGATGTACTACACCCAACTGTAGCATCTTGGCATTTCAATGCTTGGGGAATGGATGTTGTTGGTCTACTACCAAAATCTTCTGGTGGATACTTAGATATCTTGGCCGCGACAGATTACTTCTCAAAATAGGCTGAAGATGTTGCTCCCAAGGAAGTAAAGAAAAAAATATTGTAAACTTCATCCGAGTGAATATCATCTACCGCTTTGGAATTCCTCAGTACATAATAACTGACAATGGAAATCCATTTGATAACAAGCTGAATAACAAAATCTGTGATCTATTTGGTTTTAAGCAGCGCAAGTCTTCTATGTACCATGTTGCCGCCAATGGTCTAGCCAAAATATTCAATAAGACTTTATGCAACTTATTGAAGAAAGTTATCTCTAAATCCAAACGAGACTGGCATAAGCGAATGAAAGAAGCTTTATGGGCGTATAGGACACCTTACTAACCGACACAGGCAACCTCATACTTACTTGTTGTTGGAGTTGAAGCAGTCCTGCCACTTGAGCGTCAATTACCTTCTTTGAGACAGGCTATTCAAGAAGGGCTCACTGATGAAGAAAATGCTAAGTTGCATCTTACGGAGTTAGAAGATCTTAATGAGAAGAGGTTGGAGGCTCAAGAAAATCTTGAATAATATCAAGCCCGGCTGTCTCATTCTTTCAACAAAAGGGTTCGCTTGAGATGCTTCCAAGTTAGAGATCAAGTCCTTATAGTAAGAAGGCCCATTATTACTTCTCGTAAGTCTGGGGGCAAATTCACCTCGAAATGGGATGGACCATATATCATATAAGAAGTATATTCAAATGGTGCTTACAAGCTTGTCGATGCAGATGGCATGAGGATTGGACCCATCAACGCCAAGTTCTTGAAGAAGTACTATCCTTAAAGGTAGATGAAACTCCTAGCTCGCAAGAGTATAAACTGTGAACGGCTCAAAAAATGCCCGCTATGTTGAAAACTTCGAAAGAGGCGGCCTAGGCAAAAGTTAGGATGCAAAAAAAAACACTCACCCAAGAACTACGTTTGACTTGATCCTCTTTATTGAGGTACGTAGGCGCTTGAAATTTTATTCTTAGTTCAGTTGCATGAGTGTCAAAAAAATACATGTTTTCCCTCATATAAAAAAATTCAGTCTTAAAGAGACTTTTAACTTCATCAATCTTCAGACTTGCACCAAGTGTTGATGACTCAATGGGGGCAAATTTCTATGAAGTATAAGCTTCATAGATATAAGTTGAAGTCTTCAAATTCACTAAGTTTTTATGTTGGAGCTTTCAAGTTACCATATTGGAGCCTACAAGTTTACGAAGTCTGATAGTTGAAGTCTTCAAATGACCAAGGCATATAAGTTGAATTATAAGTTTGCGAAGTCTGATAGTTGAAGTCTTCAAATGACCTATAAATATAAGTTGAAGTCTTAAAATTCACTAAGCCTTCATGTTGGAGGTTTTAAGTTACCATATTGGAGCCTCAAGTTCACAAAGTCTGATAGTTGAAGTTTTCAAATGACCTAAGCATATAAGTTAAAGTCTTTAAATTCACTAAGTCTTCATGTTGGAGCTTTCAAGTTACCATATTGGAGTCTGCAAGTTCACAAAGTCTGATAGTTGAAGTCTTTAGATGACCTATACATATAAGTTGAAGTCTTTAAATTCACAAAGTCTTCATATTGGAGCTTTCAAGTTACCATATTGGAGTATACAAGTGGGAGGCTTCAGATGACCTTTGCTATAAATTGAAGACTTTAAATTCACTAAGTCTTCATATTGGAGATTTCAACATCACCATATTTAAACCTGCAAGTTCACGAAGTCTGCAAGTTGAAGTCTTCATATGGTCTACGACTATAAGTTGAAGTCTTCAAGTCTGCCATATTGAAGCTTTCAGAGTTTGAAAATTGGATTCATCAGGTACTTTGATCTATAAGTTTAAGTCTTTAAATCCTTCAAACCTTCTTGAGTTTACCTTTCAATCTTCATGAAATTACCTTTTCTTATGGCGGAGATGAGTAGCCATCCCTATGTGCCATAAGATTATCATAATGTTACATTTTCTTATGACGGGGACGAGTAGCCATCTCTATGCGCCATAAGATTACCATAAAGTTACCTTTTCTTATGGTGGGGACGAGTAGGCATCCCTATGCGTCGGAAGATTACCATAAAGTTACCTTTTCTTATGACGGGGATAAGTAGCCATCCCTATGCGCCATAAGATTACCATAAAGTTGCCTTTTCTTATGGCGGGGATGAGTAGTCATCCCTATGCGCTGTAAGATTACCATAAAGTTACCTTTTCTTATGGCGAGGACGAGTAGTCATCCCTATGCGCCGTAAGATTACCATAAAGTTATCTTTTCTTATTGTGGGAACGAATAGTCATCCCTATGCACCATAAGATTACCATAAAGTTACCTTTTCTTATGGGGGGACGAGTAGCCATCCCTATGCGCTATAAGATTATCATAAAGTTACCTTTTCTTATGGTGAGGACGAGTAGTCATACCTATGTGCCGTAAGATTACCATAAAGTTATTTTTTTATGGCGGGGATGAGTAGTAATCCCTATGCGCCGTAAGATTAAGATAAAGTTATCTTTTCTTATGGCGGGGACGAATAGCCGTCCCTATGCGCTATAAGATTACATTCTAGGATTACGTTACTTATGGTAGGGAAAGGATATCTATCCCTTTGCATATTAAAGCTATCTCCTTTACATAAAAGGCATTATCTTGAGCAAGATCTTGTAGTTCATCTAAAAAAAAAGAAGAAGAAGAAAGAAAAAGGGAAACGAAAAAAAAAGGAATGCTCACCTAAATATGGCGAGTATCTCGATCGACAAAGATGGATCAAATTGCACCCTTGAGTTTTCTTGCCTACTAAAAGTGTTGTAACTATTAGAGTTCTATTTCCAATGGAAAAGGACACTTACAATTTCAATGTTCCCATGCTTAGATATAATTTGTCTCATGAAGCCATGCAAAACTGAAATTAAAAATGTATCAGCATGCAGAGGCAACTTCAAAAGATTATCTAGGATAATTCTGAAGGTGTTAAATCATGAATTTTGGATATGTTATATATTTTTAAGTTTAGTTTCGAAAAAAATTAAGCAGTTCATAATTTCATCGCTCCTACTTTGAGATATGAAAGTTTAGTAAAGACGCGCAAATCTAAAATTTTTAGCATGACAGAATTTAAAGTCAATTTCAAAATTTTATTTAAAATAATTCTGAAGGTATTAAATCATGAATTTTGGATATGTTATATATCTTTGAGTCTAGTTTTATAAAAAATCAATCTCCTTATGATTTCATCATTCCTACATCGAGATATAAAAAATTTAATAGAGGTGTGCAGATCTAAAATTTTCAACATGATGAAATTCAGGGCTTATTTTTAAAAAATTATCAAGAATTATATTGAAGGAGTTTAATTCTGAATTATGGATATGTTATAGAGCTTTAAGTCTAGTTTCTGGAATATCAAACGGATCATGATTTTAATATTCTTACAATGAGATATGAATTTTCTACCACTAACATGCTGTGCTAAAAAAAGTGACGAAAATAAGAGAAAAATAGGGGCGAAAGAAATTACCTCAATATTATTGATGGCTTGAGAACCCCAAAATTGATACTGAAAAAGTGGGGAACCTACATCCTTTTATACAGTTGTATGATGGATTTTTCATTCTCCAATACAAATTCAAATTAGAGGTTGTTTCCTTCTTCCATACAAATTCAGATGGGGAGAGTTCCCTTCTCCTGTACAAATTCGAATTGGAGGATTTTCCACCTCTAATACAAATTCAAATTGGAGGTTGTTTCCTTCTCCCATGCAAATTCAAATTGAAAGATTTTCCATCTCTAATACAAATTCAAATTGGAGGTTGTTTACTTCTCCTTTACAAATTTAAATTGGGGCTTGTTTTCTTTTCCCGTACAAATTCAAATTGAAAGATTTTCCATCTCCAATACAAATTTAAATTGGAGGTTGTTTTCTTCTCTCATACAAATTCAAATTGGAAGATCTTTCATCTCCAATATAAATTTAAGTTGGAGGTTGTTTTCTTCTTATATAAAATGAGAGTTGTTACCTTTTCCCATACAAATTTAAATTGGAGGTTGTTTTCTTCTCCAATATAAATCCAAATTAGAAGGATTTTATTACTGATTAAGTAAGACGGTAAAATATTTTTCAAAATCTATTTGAAATTGAATATCATGCCTAAATATCATACTTCAAGTCTAGTCTCTAACGTATGCACTCGACCAGCCTTAAAGCTGGGAGCAATTTGTATGTAACAAAATTTTGTTAAATTTAAATCCATACAAAAATTGAATTATATTAAATTCATAATATATTAATCTCAAACAAATATTGGAGATTAATATAATTTGATTAATCATTTAAGTCCAAACATGCATGGATTTAATTAAAGTCCAATTGTTGTTAGGCTAGTCAATTAATTTGGGCTAGAAATGACTAAGTCTACTTTATCAAGCCCAAGATGTCATCATATTAATTTGGGCTACAAATGACTAAGCCCACTTTAGCAAGCCCCAGATGTCATCATGTTCTAGAGGCCCAATTGGATGTCACATGTCAAATAACGTGGCATGCTAAGTCAAGTGAAGGAGCCAATGGAACCATTCCACATGTCAAAATGATGTAGTGAATTAAAAACCCATAAAAGGTGCCATGTCACTTAAATATGATTGGTCAAAGAAAATTCATATTTATCAAGATCATGTCACATAAATCTGATTGGTCAAAGGATGTTCATATTTATCATGATTCTTCACTTCCTACAACTATAAATAGGGGCCTCATAATTCAGAAAAGGCACCAACAAGTTTAACAAGAAGCAAGAGAGAGCTCATGGATCAAAACAATAAATTTCTCTACAAATTCAAGAATTCAAGATCAGTTCATCAAGTTTCAAGATCAAGAGTTCAAAGTTCAAGAACAAGCTCAAGATTTTAAGATCAAGAGTTCAAGATTCAAGAACAAGTTCAAGCTTCAAGATCAAGACTACAAGATTCAAGAACAAACTCAAAGGCCGTTGAATTCAAGTACAAGTCGAGATCAAGTTCACCAAGTCCTCAAATCAAGTTCAAGTTCAAGATCAAGATCAAGACCGCAAGATTCAAGAACAAGCTACCAAGCCCTTGGATTCAAGCACAAGTCAAGATCAAATCCGTCAAGTTCAAGTTAAAATTCAAGATCAAGCTCAAAGCCCTTGAATTTATAGTTGAAAAGGCGAATCAAAAGAATCATAGAGATTGTAACACTCACTTATTGAAATCAATAAATCGATTGTTGCAGTATTTTTCTTGTCTTGGTTATTTATTTTCGGTCTCGAGAATTTTATTGTCCAACAGGAGTACTTCACATTTTATAGGAGAGTAATTTAAAAATACTCCCTCCATCACATTTTACTCGTTTCAAATATCCTAATTTGATTTCTCATTTTACTTGTCATTTTTCATTAATCAATACAAGACAACTTTTTCTCTTCTTTTTTTTACCTTTAGTTTAATTTTTTTTTTTTTAAATTAAAATTTAAATATCATTTAATAGCGATACTATAGTAAAGTAGCCATGTTATTAATTATTTTTCTTAATCAATGTGTAATGTTAAATTGAGATGAACAAAATGGGATGGAGGGAGTAACTAAAAGGATAATAGTAAAACGTAAATTATAATTTATGTCTTAAAATTTTTTTCATGAAGAATATTGTCATACTCTAATAATTTAATTATTTTAAAATGGAGAAAGTAATATTTTGTGGCTGCTATTTCCTATGCACCTATTTCCCCCCAGAAAGACTAATTCTACCTCTTTCAGTTTTATCAATGCACGAATTTCCCTTTCCAAGATTAATTTCATTCTCATTCTCTTTATCTTTCTTTGCATATTATCAAATCAAATATACTACTCCATTCATTTTGTTTTAGCTGACATTCTTTCTAAACAAAAGTTTGTTTCAATTTAATTGTCTCATTAATGAAATCAATAGGATTTTAATATATTTTTTCAATAATATCTTTATTATTAAATGACTAAATAAGTTGTATATATTTAAATTTATATTTTCAAAGCATAATTAATAAGACTAATTTAATAAAATAGACCCCTAATAAATATTTTTCTTAATGGGTATGTCAAGTCTATAGGGATCACTTAATATGGAAACGGAGGGAGTAAGTTTTTTTCTTCGGTCACTATTTTATTTTGCTTCAATTACCCAAAAACTAACCAAAAAAAAGAAGAGATTCCAGGTGTCACCATTACAAAAGGGTACACAAAACCAAAAAATTTTGTAGCTAAACCGCACACTAACTTGAAATTTGTATGGATTAGAGGGAAAAAGAAAGAAGAAAACTAGAAGAGCCCAAATATGGCCCTGGCAAAACGTGTGTGCTTGAAAGACTTAAAACTGTTGTAACTTAGGTTAACTATCTCACCCACTCTATAGCAAAATTCTTCCTGAGTATGGTCAATCCCATAATGATAATAAGGTTTAATAAGAGAGACATCCGTATAAAGTTTATTCTTTAATCAAAAACCCTGTTCAACAAGAAAAGTGATTCAAATATCGTGAAGACACAACATACATGAGAGACTAATAATCTCTTTCCGTTTTCAGCTCACCAAATCAAAACTGCTGGTTGTACAAACAAGAAAACACAAACTATATTTCTAGCAGTAGAATCACACCAAAACAACCAGTCCATGCATAACTACGACATTTCCTATCATCTCAACATCATGAATTCACTAATTAGCACCATTAACATGACTCATTCCTCTTCTTCCCCCCCCTCTTCATCATCCTTATTTGCACATTCGACAAGTTTGTTTCTCTTGCCAGAGATACAAATGATGGAAATATTCCTGGCCGTTGTTGTTTTCATTGCTATACATTCTTTAAGGCAAGCCAAAAACCAAGGACTACCAAACTGGCCACTCGTAGGGATGTTGCCTTCTTTGATTTTAGGCCTTCGAAAAGACATGTATGAGTGGATTTCTGATGTTCTATGTAGGATGAATGGGACATTTACATTCCGGGGTCCATGGTTTACCAACCTCAACTGTGTGGTGACATCCGATCCCCGGAATCTTGAGTATCTTCTCAAGACAAAGTTCTCAAATTTCCCCAAAGGAGACTACTTCCGGAGCACTGTCAGAGACCTCCTGGGAGATGGAATATTCAGCGCAGATGATGAGATTTGGCAGAAACAGAGGAAAACAGCCAGCATTGAATTCCATTCTGCCAAGTTTAGGAACATGACAACAGATTCATTGTTGGAGCTTGTTCATTCTCGTCTCTTACCTGTGTTGGAAGATTCAGTCAAGCAATCAGTCCCTATTGATCTTCAAGATGTTCTCCTTAGGCTCACATTCGATAACGTCTGCATGATCGCCTTTGGGGTTGATCCAGGGTGTCTCCACCCTGACTTACCCCAAATTCCATTTGCCAAAGCTTTTGAATCAGCAACTGAGGCAACTGTTCTCCGGTTTGTCACTCCTACGCTTGTCTGGAAAACCATGAGGTGCCTAGGGTTAGGAACAGAGAAGACGCTGAAGCATTCGCTTAAAAAAGTGGATGAATTTGCTGATGAAGTAATCCGAACAAGAAAGAAAGAGCTTTCTTTAGCAGATAGCAAACAGAGATCAGATCTTTTAACAGTGTTCATGGGGTTAAGAGATGAACAAGGAAGGCCTTTTTCGGATAAGTTCTTAAGAGATATATGTGTCAACTTCATTCTAGCTGGAAGAGACACTTCTTCAGTTGCATTAAGCTGGTTTTTCTGGCTCTTGGATAGTAATCCGGAGGTTGAACAAAGGATTTTGTCTGAAATTTATAAGATTTTGAATGAAAGGGAGGATGCTATTAATAAGGAAGAAGATGGAAGTCCATTGATTTTCAAGCCAGCAGAGATCAAGAAAATGGAGTATCTACAAGCTGCTCTTTCTGAGGCTCTCAGATTATACCCTTCTGTCCCAGTTGATCACAAAGAGGTAAAACTTTTCTATCTTCAACATTTAATAGCTCATACTATCATTTCTTAAACTAGTTATTTACATTTGAAGAGATTTTTGAAAACATTAACAGTAGCCCAATTTTAAGCAAAATTACATGTCTTGATGTCCCTAGCTCTTTTTTCTGTTTTGACCAGTAGAGTAAGTTTTCTTGGGATCTTTAGTTAGTTCAACTTTGCTAACAATTTCTTGGTGGAACTGAGATATTAATGTTTAAAGAAAAAAGGGGTATAGCTTGCTCAAAATGTTAAATGATCATTTGAGCATCAAAGTTCCAAGATTAGAAACATTAAAAGCTGTACCCCATGCATTATTAAAGTCAGATATAAGAACCAAACTTGAACGTAACTGATTATTATCAGCATTCAAAGTAAGGACTAACTTAAGGTCTTTAGTAAAATAACAGCAACCCCAAGACAGGAAGAAAATCCTTGTGCTATTTTCTCTTTATGAAGACATAAAGTTTGTTATTACGTTGTACCACCTACAAATTTTACCAGTCCTTCCCTCCCCCTTCTCACTACTCTTGTCTTTCCCATCTCCTAGAATTCCCAATTTATTTTAAGATTATTATCAGTTTCATTCGTTGTACCTAACACATAACTACTTATTTAAAAAGATCAATTTTAAATAATTTGAATTAAGTTGAAAGACACACTTAATAATGAATCTCAATGAACTCCTTCTTTGTTGAGAAGTAGCACCAGTTTTTTCTCTTTAGTAGTATTATTTTTATATATCCTTTGCTCATCCAGTGATTTTGGATTGTTATCTCTAGGTTGTTGAAGACGATGTTTTCCCAGACGGGACGGTACTGAAGAAGGGAACAAAGGTGATATATGCAATCTACACAATGGGAAGAATGGAAGGGATATGGGGGAAAGATTGCAGAGAATACAGACCAGAGAGGTGGCTGAGAGATGGGCGGTACATGAGTGAACCCGCATACCGCTTCACGGCCTTCAACGGAGGACCTCGGCTTTGCTTAGGCAAAGATTTTGCTTACTATCAGATGAAATTCGTGGCTGCATCTATCCTCTGCCGATACCATGTCAAGGTAGTGGAAGGCCATCCGGTTATGCCCAAAATGGCTCTTACTATGTACCTCAAGGATGGACTACAAGTCAAGCTCTCCAGGCGTCATATATCTCAACCTCTGAACAACAAATCCTACTAATTACTTCATCTAGCTGTGTAATGTTTGTACTTTCCTTTCTCTATTTTCCTCTTTCTTTTTTTTTTTTCTTGTATTTTTCATTAATATAAAGAACACTTGTATTGAGAAGAAAGAAACGAAAATGGGGGCGAGTAGTATGGAGAAAGGGAAAGCAAAAAAAGATTGAATTAGATGCATAAGGTGAGTGATTGGAATAATAGATTCTGTGTTGATTGCTATAATTCTTTAATTTGATATTCATTCTTTCAGTTTCATGTAAAATTTTCAGTATCACGTTACTAGAACTCACAAATATGTAAACTTCAAAGAACTGTTTTTCTTCATAAGAAAAGAGTATAATGTAGGAATTTGCAAGATCAAACACTCAATCCAGATGATTGGTCGAACCTCTTCTTATGGATGAGAAAGGGAATAGAGTGTTGGAACTTCTGTAGAAGAAGGAGCACTCTCAATCGCTCATATTCTTTCTTGAAGGCAAATGGGGCGCCAATTCTTCTTTGTTTCACTCAACGTGATTTGCATAATCAATCATTCTCTTTGACGACAAGTGTGTTAATTGTGGATTTGGTGCAATTAAATTTGTAGGTAAGTCAAGAGTACGCATTACGATTTAAGATTGTTTCAGGTGGATTCACTAGCAGTTTGATTACGAAGCGATGAAGGAAACAACTACGTATGAAATAAATGAAACAAATAAAGTAAATCAAACAAATATAGGTGAGCCCGGTGCATAGGCAAGCATGATTGAGAGCCAATACAAACTATCCAAGACATTAACAGAATGAGGTTAACACTAACTAGACAAATAATCAAGAACAAGAGAGAAATGCTTGGAGACCCAAGTAAAACCGGCGTATTGAGTAAGAGATTAAGAGAGCAGATCCCTTTACAAGTGAGGAAGGACGACGATTTATAGGTTACAACATTAGGCTATGGCCAGTCACAATTCGATGTCAGAGAACTAAAGGACTAAGACCTATGCTGACACACCGTGTCTGTCTCATTAGTGAGCCAGCTATTATTCCCTTGATGCACAACTCCATACGAGTTTGCCCGCACTCTTAAACGACTTGACACTCTTATCTCCGGCTTGTCCCTAGAACCATGTCACTAAGAAAGGCAAACGACCGAGTTCTTATCCTGTACGAGAGGTTGCTTGATTGTCGTTAGCTGGAGGAGGCTTCTTGTGACCTCTGCGCTTGTTGTTGTGAAGAACTCTCGAGTTTCCTGTCTTGATCATGCCACATGTCCTTATGTGTATAAAGTCCCTCCTTCTTTAGGGATGCTACACTCAGTAGCTCTCAGGAGATAGAAAGATAAAAATATCTCGTCCCTGAACATGCCTTATCTTTCTTCTTTCTTTCGTGAATGAAATGTTGTTTCCCTTTCGACACATAGGTGGTCAGGACTATTGTGCTTTTTGTGAGGTGCTTTTAAGGTAACTATCTTTTCCTGCATATAAATTCAGCGAGTTCCACCGCTCTTTGCTCGTCTTGCTCTTCTTTAAATTCAACACATTATTCCTTAAATCTTATTTCATTGTCCCATATTTTGATCCAACACGTCTGGTTTTTCTTTGAAACTTTCCACTTTTTTCTTGTCCCTTGTCATTGTTATGAAAGATAGAAACAAAGAATTTGACCTCTATAAGCCATCCATTAGTAACATCATTCACAATTTCTACTTCTTCGATGAAGGCGAAAAAGACCAACCCAGTTGGTTGTTGGAGTGATTGTGGGTGGACTTATGAGATCTGAGTTAAAGCCCTCATCATTTTAAAAGCATTACTTTGTCGAGGCCTGGAAGAACTTTGGACTATAAATACCCATTTTACTGGGCCTTGGAAGTCCTGTAGTTGAAGTGATCACATCGTTTTGCAACATCTTGTAAGTGTGTCTGGGACAGACCATCCTGAAGTATGGAGAATTGTTGCTTATCTTTGTTATCTAGTCACTTTTATTAACGAGGAGTTTTCCCCTACTTATTTACTTCTTCTTTATTCTCCTGATTAGCTCAAGGAAGGGTAGGTTAACTATCTCGTAGCAGAAGGAGGTCCCTCTTGGCAATATGTATGTCCTTAAAGTTCGAGTCTAGGTTAATCATTTTGTTTTCTGAGTCCTTGACAGCCCTTACAAAATCATTCTCCTCCAGTCTCGGAACACTAGCCACAAGGAACATGAAATGTGGTCTTTCTTTACCCTGAATTTTCATCAATATCTATCTTGCATACCTTATTGCTTATGAACTTTGTGCAGAGTCTCAATGGCACCCTTTTACGCTGATTTCCTTTCTCTATTTAGTCTGAGAGTTAAGCTTATACGTTGAGAAGATTTTGAACGTCTCTACAACTGCCACTCGTTCCTCCTTGCACCTATCAAATTGGTTTTGCTTGAAGGTCAAGAATCATAGTATATTACTACTATTCTTTAGTTGCTACCTTTCAGATCCAATGTCCTTACAACCTCTTTTTTGTGGGCCTGACATTTAGATTTATGATTCTATCACCCCTGATCAATTCTTTCAATCTAATAAGTCTAGAACCTTGTGGTCAATTTCATGCCCCCTCCCGCGGTCGAGCCTCATCATTCGAAAGGGAGGAAAAGAAAAAGATGGGTCTGTCTGAGAGGGGTCTATTTTTGAGGCTACTTCCTTTGTTGAAAGCTTCGTGAAATCCAGGGGCTTATCCTAATTTGGAGAGTGATGCTCTTGTTTGGACTTGATCTGAGGACGCTAATTTTTTACAAGAGCTATAAGGTATTGGGACCTCAAATCTTGCCCTTTTTTATGCCTACTAAGGCGGGGGCCAAATTATGAGATGAAATAAACCGTCGTTTCACAATCCCATGAGGGAGTCCCAATCGATTATTGGAATTTGAAACCTAGTAGCTTGATTCCTCCTCGACTTTATCCCTCAGCGGTTATTGTGGGTCTTGTCACCTTACCTTACTCTTCACATTATTTGAGATGGGATCCATTAATATACTAGCATTTCACGACACATTTGATGCTTTTGACCTAGAATAAGTGCAAGTTCTTAAGCAACTTTGGTTAGATTTGATAATTTTGTTGTCTTATTTGCATGAATATGTGCCAAAGAAAGAAAGAGGGTGACTTATGCTGAAAAGAGTGAATTAAAGGAAAACTCGATGAGCCGTCAACCCTGTGTTAGACCGTCACCTCAATTGTGGAGCTTAGACATGAAAAGATGTTAAGTGTCAGCTAGTCAACAACCAAGTTAATGGTCAGTCAATCTCCCAATGAATCATCACCTAAACCACCGCCTTTAGACAAAATGGCTCAGTGAAGGATTTCAAGTGACGAAGAAGCTGACGAACCGTCAGTGCCTCAATAAACCATTGTTTAAACAATGTGGCTTAAGTAGTTTTCAAGAAAATTTTACTGGACATCAATGATGGTTAAAGTGATATATCATCACTGATAAATATTTTAATCAGACAACTAGAATCGATATTGAAAATGTAAAATTAAACAACAAAAATTGAAGTTAGAGGGATAGATTAGAAAAGAGGATGAGAATAGAATAAAACACCTAAATGAATTCATAAATAGACTAAGGAAGAAGAGAACTCAATCAAATACACGGAAAACCAAGTTGAATCTACAATATGATAACTCAATGACCCATTAAGCGAAGAAGATAACACAAACAATTCGAGAATCCACCCTAATCACTCAATCTAAGCTAACAATAGGAATTAAACCTAATCACTACACTAATGCTAGTCTTTACTAAGAGAATTCTACTAAAAGTTGTAAAGATCTTAATTCAGCATAATCTAAAGTCTTCAAAATAAGAAAGACTACTATTTATACTAGGGGAAATAAAGAAGACACTATCTTTTATAACTTTATCCTTAATGAAATTAGATCCTTATTTGGTTGTCTTCTTTTACGAATTCAAAAAGTTAATGAGATAGCCAGTTGAACACATGGCTTTTTTTCTTCCTCTAATTCACTTCGATGGACCTTCCACATATTTTATTCCTTCCATCAGTATCCTTCAAGCTTCTCCAAAGCTTTATTTTTCATGAACATCACTTGTAGGAAATGTACTATTCGTTCTTGTATCATCCTCCCTTTCTTGAAAATAATTCATCCTCGAATCCAAATCCCAAAACACAGAGATGGATAAGCAACCAAAATATCCTCAAAGCATGAAGGTTAGCACAAGGCTTAGCAAAAATATCCCCATTTTGAGGAGACAGAAATTTGAAAGACAATTAACTATCCTTTGCTTCCAATAAAACCAACTCATCATATGAGGTGCAAAGGTAGTATAAAGAAAATCTCATACCATCTTGTGTATCATCATAAACAAAGATGTAGAATAAAAAGATGCTATGATCATAGACCTCTTCTAGGATGGTCCAAGAGATAAGAGCATCGGTAGAGAAGAAAAGGAATTCTAAGCACAAAGCAACCCTGTCCATCAAGCAGCTTCTAAGAGTCTCATTTAAAAATTCAACTTGTCTAATTTTATGAAGGTGACAAAAATCTTTTAATACCCATGGACTCTTCCGCCCCCCCCCCCCCCCCCCCCCCAAAAAAAAATAAATCTTAGTATCCATTATTTGTGATTCACATAACTTAAGTACAAGTGTGTCAATCAAAGATGTAAATATATAGAAAACTTCTAAAACAAACAATGCCACATTTGCCTTGGAGTTTCCAAACACTAGAACATATTTTAGCAAAGGATCATTACATGCAAATAAGTAATAAAGAAAGGTGTTACTTAAATGAACTCCATCCAAGGTGTGCCCACATATACAATCATCCTTTGATCGATAAGTATTAAGGCCTTGATAAAAAATGGGGTCACACAAGGATGAATGAGTTATTAGAGAGCATAAATCCCTTTCCTTTCGACCACTAACCCCTCCAATAGACGTACTATCATCTTCTAAGGAGAGAGTTTAGTCTTTGAAAAGTGTTTCATCATACCATTGTGGATTCTCAATCACTTGGTAGCCTTCAAGAAAGGATACACTTCCATCATGCCAAGACACATCACTATCCATTTCACCTTCATTAGTCATGCCAACTTCAAATAAAAGATTAAATTTAAAAGTACATACCACCTCAAAATCCTTATGAGAAGAATAAGAAAGGGAATCACAATTCAAGGATTCATCATTTAGGTGCAATGAGTTTAAATGACTATTTACATGACCAACTATACATCAAAACCCAAACTAGGGCCAGGCCGTGACTGGCTTCTCAAGTCCACCGAGGACTAGAGATCACCCCTAATTTTTTATCCAACTAGGCATATTCAATTATAGGGGCTGAATCTCGAATAGATAACAAGATAGTAAGTGATAAATTTTAAAGAATTAAGGATATGTCTATACCGACAACCTGTAACCAAACAACCAACCATACCAGCCAATTTCACAGTAATCCAACAAATCCTCTATCAAAAGAGTATTAATAAAATGTTGGGACATGCCCCCGACTCTAAAAATGACCATGATAATGATAATGTTAATGTAAACTCTTCAATTTTAAACTATGAAAAGAAACTGATGAAATGACTAAGTGTTTTGGATGAATGGAAGCTCATCGCTTCACCAACAACGACTGACAAACCAAGTAGATCCACCTAACTCTATGCAGAAAAAAAGAATTCACTTCAGTGCCTACGTCGTATGGGTATGCAGCGTACGGAGATGGTTAGTGGGTGAACACTGGCATATAATGCAGATATTGAGGATAAAATAATGCCAAGTCAAATCCATATCAAAATCATGTGCACCACATTATATACATATACAAATAACATGCTGGGGTAGGGAACAAGTCTTAGCATGAAGTAAAATTTTATCCTGGACTATGTAACTCAACCATAATAAACAAGCACCCACGGGCTATATGGGTTCAGCTCACCCTGCTGAAATAGCCTCGATGCATGTTAGCCGCACAAACCATAGGTATCAAGGAAGACTAGGAAATTTCCCGACCCTACATCAATCTAAGATAAGGCTATATATCAATAGTGTGAACCACACACACAGGTCATCAAGCCCAATCCTCATGTCAGCAAACATGAGTTTCTAGTACAAGTCATCCAAGGCCTACACCTTCACGGCTTAGCTATATAACCCCCATTAAGCCCAAAATAAAATAAGTTTGCACATGACCCATTTATTAATTAATGAACCAACCGTTAAGGCATACATTCATACCCTTACACTTGTAAGCTTATCTCTATGTCATAACAGTCATACTAACTTAGGGGAGAGCCTTGACCCCTTTAATTCATTAAAATAGTTTTGAAGGACTGCCCTGACCTCCTTTAGTTCATTAAATCAAATGTAGGGGAATGCCTTCTCCCCCTTTGTTCATTAATTTCAAATCATAGCTAACAAGACCTTTAAAATCAATAATCATTATTTATTACTTTATATATAGCAATGCATAGGTGGGTAAGTCAAACCAAGTGCCAAATTCATAATTCAAATCTATTTACATAATTTGGTTGAGGGTACACAATCATTCAAAACCAATTTCAATTTCCAATACATCAATTTAGGAAAAACGTGACCCCTTTAGTTTATCCACCATTCCCATGCACCACACAAGTTCAAAACCATATATATATACAGCAAAATCAATGCATAATAAATCATGGAAAAGCAATATAAAGTCTAATCATGTCAAAACTCTTAACCATATTGAAAACTCACATTCAAAATCATTCAACAAACCAATCAAATACATTTTTTTGCAAAGATAACAATGTAGAGAGAGTAACATGCTTGGAATAGCAAGAAGTACAAAGATAAATCCCCCTTGAGAGCCCTGATTGACCAACCTCTTGAAACCCTAAGTATTCTTGACCTTGAGGATCTTGGGAGTGCTTGAGAAATGTGTTTGATTTATTTTTTTGGAGTGCTAATATTACCCTAAAGAATTTATAATACGTGGGATACAACTTGGTCAAGAGGGAAAATATCCAAAATGCCCTTAATGAAAAGCTGTAAAACTGTCGCCTTTGACTACGGGTCAACCATTGACTTGTAGCCATACTTTACGTCTCGTCACCACTAGTCGTAACCAGGACAGTCTCTAAGACCCCATCCACTATTGTCCTTATTACTCGACCAACCGACTCATCACATGATCTTTCGACTCATAGGGTTCGAGTCGTAACCAGATCAAAACCAAACTGGGTGAACACTGGACACCCTACGACTTACACCCAATGAACCATAATGAGTGCTGATGACTTATAGTGAGCCACTCATACTCAGAGAAGAATCTATCCACCACTAAACTATTTAAGTTATGACTTGAGTCCTCGACTCGTTACCATTCCCTACGACTCATAAGGTAGAGTCATAGCTTAGATAGTAAAGGCAAAGGTTTGAAATTTTCAAGGGCCAAAAACCTGAGGTGTTACATTCTTATC
The DNA here is from genome assembly GCF_002878395.1 of Capsicum annuum. NCBI lineage: Eukaryota > Viridiplantae > Streptophyta > Magnoliopsida > Solanales > Solanaceae > Capsicum > Capsicum annuum. The sequence continues at coordinate 521,731 of NC_061112.1, forward strand.
CCTTAGGATCATTTGTCCTCGAATTGTGGAATAAGGTTCTATTTGCAGATTCAACACCGAATGCACCCACACTTTTCTTTACCATAGTTAGACAAAAAAAGAAATCAAGGAATTCACAAATTTCCTTTAACAAAGCCATAAAACAAAGATGTTAAGAATATACAAACCTTTAGCATGATTTTTTAAAATAAGGAATACGAATAGATACTGGGACTTCATGTCCTTCTCGACTTCCCAAGCAGCTCCCTCAGACATTTGGTTTCGCCATAGAACCTTTAAGGAAGCCACATTCTTTGTCTGCAAATAATGGACTTGCCAATCCAAAATCCTCACCAAAACTTTCTCACAAGACAAGGAATCCGAAATACAAATGTTTTCCACAAGAACTACCCATAAAGGATCACCCATACACGTTCTCAACATCAGCACGTGAAACACTGGGTGAATAGAGTTCGAACTGGGAGGCAATTCCAACTCGTACGCAACATCACCATCCCTTCTTAAAACCATATATGGACCAATATACCGGGGACTGAGCTTCACCTTTTTCCCAAATTGCATTCCTCTCTTCATGGGAGACACCTTGAAAAATACCTAATCACCAACATTAAACTCTAAATCTCTTCGTCTCATATCTTCATATGAATTTTGGTGACTTTGGGTGGTCTTAAGTCTATCCCAAATCACCTTCACCTTCTTCATAGCTTGGTGAACCAAATTCAGGCCAAACATCTCTGCCTCACAAACCTCGAACCACCTAATAGGAGATCTATACGTCCTACCATACAATGCATCAAACGGAGCCATACTAATGCTAAAATGGTGACGTTGTTATAAGAAAATTCAATAAGAGGTAGGTGGTCAACCCAATTACCACCAAAATTAATCACACAAGCTCAAAGAATGTCCTCTAATGTCTGAATCATTCTCTCTACTTGTCCATCCATTTGAGGATAAAAAGCAGTAATATTGTTCACCTTAGTCCCCAAACCCATTAGAAAAGACCTCTAAAAATGAGAAAAGAATTACGTACCTTTATCAGAGATAATGGACACCGAAGTACCATGCAATTTAACAATCTCTTCCAGGAACAACTTTGCGTAATTATCACCAGAATAGTTAGTCCTCACGGGAAAAGAGTGAGTAGACTTGGTCATTCTATCCAAAATGTCCAAATAGAATCGAACTAATTTTGAGATCTCAAAAGACCAGTGATGAAATCCATGTTAATTACTTCCTATTTCCAAAACGGCAACTTAATCTCTTGATATATCCCACTGGGCCTCATGTGCTCCACCTTCACTTGTTGACACACCATACACTTAGCCACAAAGTTATCCACATACCGCTTCATGTTATTCCACCAATAAATTTCCTTAAGATCATGGTGCATTTTTGTTGATAAATTGTATATCACGACTTATGAATCTTGGCTAAGATACTACCTAGCAACCTATCAATGTCAGGAATACAGAACCTCTCTTGGTACTTGAAGATACCATCGCCACTGGTCTCAAAAGCCATCACCTTCTGTCTACCCAAATTATTTTTTATTTGTATCAAGATAAAGCCCAACACTTGCTTCTTCTTGACCTCAGTACTAAGAGATGACTTCACCACCTCTTGCACAAATATAGCATCATCCTCAAAGTCCAAGAGACAAACTCTAAGATTTTCCAAATGGTGAACGTCCTTCACCAGTATGCATTTATGCTAATCTACATATGATAAGCTGCCCACAGACAACCTGCTAAGAGCATCCGTAACCATGTTAGCTTTACCTGGGTGGCAGTGAAGACTCATGGCATAGTCTTTCAGCAACTTAAGCTATATACTTTGCCTGAGATTAAGCTCTTTCTGGGTGAAACCATACTGCAGGATTTTATGATCTAAATAGATATCAACATGAACCCCATAAAGATAGTGAAACTAGATCTTCAATGTGAACACCACAACTAATAACTCCAAATCATGAGTTGGGTAGTTCTTTTCAGGCTCCTTCAACTTTCTAGAGGCATAAGACACCACCTTACCATGCTGCATTAATACACAACCAAGTCCCACCCGGGACACATCAGAATAAACCATAAACCCATCAGTACTTTCATGCAGGGTCAAGACTAGAGATGAAGTCAACTTATCTTTCAATTTCTCAAAACTCCCTTCACAAGGTTTGAACCATAAGAACTTCACCTTCTTTTGAGTTGACTTGGTCAATGGGGCAACAATAGAAGAGAAACTTTCCACAAACCTTCTATAATAACCGGCTAAATGCAAGAAGCTTTGAATATCAGTTAGAGTCATGGGTCTTGGCCACTTCTTAGCCACTGCAACCTTCTGTAGATCCACCATAATCTCTTCACTAGACACAACATGACCTAGATAAGTCACAACTTTAATCAAAACTCACACTTAGAGAACTTGGCATACAACTACAGATCTTTCAAGGTCTGCAACACAAGGCGGAGGTGATAGGCATGATTTGCCTCACTCTTAGAGTACACCAAAATATTATCAATGAAGACAATCACAAAAGAATCCAAAAACTAACAAAAGACCCTATTCATCAAGTCCATAAATATCGGCGAGGTATTGGTCAAATAAAAAGACATGACCAAGAATTCATAATGACCATATCGAGTGCGAAAAACAGTCTTAGGGATATCTATTTCCCTAATCTTTAAGTAGTGATACCCAGACCGAAGATAGATCTTAGAGAGGAATTTAGCACCTTAAAGCTAGTCAAACAGATCATCTATCCTTAGAAGAGGGTACTTATTCTTTACCATCACCTTATTCTACTGTTTGTAATCAATACACATACAAAGGGAACCATCCTTCTTACTTAAGGATAAAATAGGTACACCCCACGGAGACATGCTAGGATGGATAAAACCTTTTCCTAAAAGATCCTTTAACTACTCCTTAAGCTCATTTAACTTATTTGAAGCCATTTCGTACAATGAAATAAAGATAAAACGAGTGTTCGAAACAAGATAAATCCTAAAATTATTTTTTCTATTGGGAGGGACACCGGGAAGGTTATCTGAGAAGACCTAAGTAAATTTATTTACTATAGGGATGGATTGTAAGAAAGGACCCTCTGATTTAGAGTCTTTAACCCAGACCAAATGATAAAGACAACATTTGGAAATCAGTTTTATGGCTCTAAGATATGATATGAACCTCCCCTTAGGGACTATGGACTCCTTTATCACTTAATAATTAGCTCATTGTGAAATTTTAAAGTGACCTTACAAGTTCAACAGTCTAAGGAGGCATAGCATGAGTGCAACCAATCCAACCCCAGAATAACATCGAAGTCAACCATTTCTAATTCTACCAGGTCTACCAGAGTTTCTCTACTACCAACAGATTTTACACAACCTCTATAGACTCTTCTAGCAACTACAGAGTCAACCACTCGGGTGGAAATAGAAAAGAGGTCTGATATATACTCAGAATCAAAACCAAAATGCATATCCATAAATGGGATCACATAAGAAAGAGTGGACCCCAAATCAAGTAAATAGTACACATCACGAGAAAAGAGTTTCAACATACCAGTAACAATATTTGAGAATACCTCCAAATCAGTAGTGAGAGCATAAAGATGATTTTGACCAATGTCATAAATGAAAGTGACACCTTTTGGTGTAGGATCTGATGGAGAAGAAACATGAACCTTATTTGCTCCCACAACAACATCACCTGAAGGATAGTTTCTCTAAATATGGCCCAGGTGGCCGCATCTAAAAATCTCTTCTTTCCTTCATCACAAAAATCATGGTACAACCTTCTGTAAAATCTACAAGGAGAATGGAATAGATCCAACTGAGCTCTACTGGCCTAAGATTGGGCACACTATGCCCTCGAGTCATCACCACTATGTAAATATTTGTCATTGGATGGCTTTGGGTAAAAAACACTAGCCATAGAGTAGGACCCAAAATTTCCCCAATTTTTCTTGGACCACTTGCCATTATCCCTGCCACTCTGCTGCTGACCCCCACTCTATTCAAAATTTCAAAATTTTTTGCTTTGTCTCTCCCTAATTTTAGCCTGCCTTTTTTCTCTCCTCTACAATTTGCTGTATATAAACCACTAATCGGGATTTATCCATGTCCTTATTCACAAGGCAACCTTACTTTCCAGAATTAAATCTCGAGACAATCCTAAAGTAAAATTCCTCATCCTATCCCTCATGCTAAACACTAATTCAGGAGCGCACTGGGATAACCAATGGAATTTCAAGGCATTACTTTCCAGAATCAAATCTCGAGACAATCCTAAAGTAAAGCTCCTCATCCTAGCCTTCATGCTAGAAACTAATTCAGGAGTGCACCAGGATAACTGATGAAATTTCAAGGCATACTCCTTGACTATCATCCTCCCTTGCTTTAGATTAACAAACTCTTCTACCTTTGCCTCCCTTATCTCCTAAGAAAAGAAGCAGTCTAGAAAAGAACTAGAGAAATTATCACATAAAAAAAAACAATATTTTTACCCCTCAACTACTCCCATTCTTTGTACCACTCATACACCATATATTCCATACTCACAACATCCAAAGCATGCATAACCCACCCAAAATATCTTCTCCATCTCATCAATGAAGCTTTGAAGATCCTCCTCAACCTTGGTACCAGTAATAGTTGAAGGGTGCAGCTTCATAAATTAGCCTACTCTGGTGGCCTCAGACAAACCCAAAGCAATACCAGCAAAACTTGACTATTGCAACTAAGATGTCACCAATTGGGTCAGTAGTTTAATAGAGAAACAAAACTCGGCATTGTTGATATCCCCTTGAGGCGACTGTGTATAGGTGTCACCCTCAAGGGTAGGATAAGTGGAGATAGGTGGGACTCTATGGGGACAGTCAGATATAATGACCCTTTATCGGGTCTAGACCTCAAAAGTTGGACGAACTCCATCCACATTGTCCTTAGACAGGGAAAAAGAATTTACACGACATCATATTTTCTCAGAGGAAGGATTTGAACGGCAAACAAACATGAATTAGAGAAATTTAAGACCTTAGGATCTACAACCCAAAAATAATACAACAAGAAATAGAAACAATCCTAAATGCCTCATAGCCTCTCCCTTATAAGTGTGGCACTCTACACACCCATAAAAGAGACTCTACTTGACATGACTTTTTGGATATCAAATTGACCTTCAACCTTCGCTTTAATACCATTTTTTTCATGCCCTGAACCAGGACCAGGATATGACGGGTATATTAGGTCCACTAAGGACTGTAGACTACCCCTAATTTCTTATCCAAAAATACATATTCAATAATAGGGACTCAATCTCGAACAAATAACAAAATAGCGAGTAGTAAATTTTAAGAGAATTTAGGATATGTCTATACCAAAAAGTAGTAACCAAACAACCAATCACACCACACAAGTCAATAGTAATCTAACAAATCCTTCACCAATCGAGTATCAATATAGTATTAGGATATGCCCCCGACTTTGACATGACCATGACAATGATAATGTTAATGTAAAATCTTCAATTCTAAACTATGAAAGAAAACTAATGAAATGACTAAGTCTTTCAGATGAATGAAAGCTTACCACTTTACTAACAACGACCGAAGAACCAAGAAGATCTACCTAACTCTACACAGGAAAAAAAAAGTTGCTTCGGCACCTATGTCGTATGGGAATGCAACGTCGAAATATGGTTAGTGGGTGAACACTAGCATGTAACTTAGGAATGGATGATAAAATAATGCCAAGTCAAATCCATATCAAAATCTTGAGTACCACCTTATATACATATACAAATAACATGCTGGGGTAGGGAGTAGGTCTTAGCATGAAGTTAGACTTTATCATGGACTATGTAGCTCAACCATCATAAACAAGCACCCACAGGCTATATGGGTCCAGCTTCCCTTACTAAAAGGGCTCTAGTGCGTGTTAGCGATATGGATCAGAGGTATCAATAAAGACCAGGGAATGCCCCAACCCTACGTTAATCCAACACACAGATTTACATTAATAGTGTGAACCATGCACATAGGTCATCAAGACCAATCCTTATGTATGCAAACATGAGTTTCCAGGACAAGTCTTCCAAGACCCATACCTTCACGACTTAGCTACATAACCCCCATTAAATCCAAATTAAAATAAGTTTGCACATAACCCATTTATTAATCAATGACCCAACCATTAAGACACACATGGGTATCATCATACCCCTACACTTTCAAGCTTATCTCTTTTCCAAAATAATTACATTAACTTGGGGGAATGGCTCGACCCCCTTTAGTTCATTAAAATAATTATGGAGGCATGCCTCAATCTTCTTTAGTTTATTAAATTAAATGTGAGGGAATGCCTCGACCTCCTTTGTTCAATAATTCAAATCATAGATAACAATGTCTTTAAAATAAATATTCATTATTTAATACTTTATACAATCCAATGAATTGGTGGTTAAGTCAAACCAAGTGCCAACTTCACAATTCAAATCCATTTACACAATTAGGTTGAGGGTACATAATCATTCAAAACCAATTCCAATTTCCAATACATCAATTTTGGGAAAACATGACCCTATTAGTTTATCTACCATTCCCATACACCCCACAAGTCCAAAACCATATATATAGCAAAATTAATGCATAATAAATCATGGAAAAGCAATATCAAGTTCAATCATGTTAAAGCCCTCAACCATGTTTAAAACCCACATAGAAAACCATTAAACAAACTAATCAAATAAATGATTTTTGCAAAGATTACAATTTAGGGAGAGTAACATCCCTGAAATATCAAGAAGTATGAAGAGAAATCATCCTTGAGATCCCTAATTAACCAACCTCTTGAAAAATATTCTTAACCTTGAGGATTTTGAGAGTTCCTGAGAAATGTGTTTGATTTATTTTTTTGAGTGCTAATGATATCCTAATGGAGTTATAAGAAGCAGGTTACAACTTAAGAAAGAGGGGAAATGTATAGAATGCCCTAAATGAAAAGTTGTAAAACTATCGTCTTTGACTACAGGTCAACCATTGACTTGTAGTCATACCTTACGACTCGTCACCACTAGTCATAACCAGGATAGTATATAGGACCCTATTCACTGTTGTCCTTACAAATTGACTAACCGACTTATCATGTGACCCTATGACTCTGTAATACCCTGTATTTTCGTGCTAGAATTCTAACCGTCGTTCCTGTGCGTCTAAGCTCTAATACGAGTGATTCTCATATAAAAACAAGTTGCATGATCATTATCCTAGTCTATGGAGTAGTTTAGAGGTAGAAAATATTTATAGCAATGACCTAGAATAAGTTTGAGCTAAGACTAATTGATTCATCCAAAGTTTGACATTCGATTCTACAAGGGTAAACTTCAAATATAAATATCTCCTAATAGACATGGAATTTTTCATTTCAAGACCTATAAAATTATATATAATTGAATTATCTTTCCAACGGTACCAATTTCGCAAAAATCCAATACTCGAGCGAAGAGTTATGCCCATTTTTGTGAGCGACAGTAAGGGTGAGCGATGGGCAATGCGCCGCCCAATCAAATATGTGTGATTGGGAGTGTGAGGCACACTTAAATGTCTGCCATAAGGTGTGTGACGCATACCTTAAGGTCTGCCATGGGTTGTGCTCCGCATACCTCACTTCTAAGTGCCAAAAACACCCCTATATATGTCTATAACATGAGATTAAACTCCCACAACATCAAAATAAGTTTAATTTTACTCAAAATCACCATGAACAACCTTTAGGGTTTCAACATAAAAACCCCAATATCTAGAGATTTAACTGTGAGAATTCTAGAATTTTTACATATTCGAAATCCCCGTTACGAAGGCTATGAGTGACACCTAAAAGTTTGTGAATAGCATTACGTCATTTGAAAAGTCATTCAAAGTTTCAAGATTAAGGTATGTGGGATTTTTCAACAAGAACACCCTTTCGTTCTTGTGCCCAAAAATACTTTCTTTTACTAAGTTATGGATTTTATATGTTTTACTATGATTTTGAAGCATGAATTTTATATCCTATATTGATTATCATTAGATTATGATGTTTTTGATATTATAGAAGTGAAATTATATGAGAATGATGATATTTTGTGCCTTATGGCTAAATTTTCAGATTTTGAAGGAATTTATATATGTTTATGATGTAAATCTTGAACCTTGATAAATTTTCATATGATGTTGAGACATGAGTTTTGAACTCTAATTGAGATTGTCATTTTTTTTTTGAGAAATCATGTGTTATAAACACTTTGTGTTTGAATGAATTGAGATGATAATGAAACTTTGGCTTTTTGGTCGTAAAAAGGAGTTGATTTGAACCCGAGATGAGAAAAGAAATCTACTTTTATTGATTATTATAAAAAGGGTAGCATGATGGCTCCCATTGTGAATTATTGAATAATTTATTTATGGATTTTCTTTTGAAAAGATCTGTGCTAAGTCCAGGAGTAATCTTTAGCAATGAGCGGGAGGTATAGCAGGATTGGTACTTCCCTAGAACTACGTGCCCCCATAGATTATGAGCCTGAGGCTGATTTATATAGTGATCACTAGTGTTTGGATTGATGATTTAAGGTCCTACTCCGATGGCAAGGATAGGACAGCTCTCCCCAACATGGGTTAGACGTTGGACTCCATGTAGCTCACATGGTTTATGTCGATTGTAAGAGACTCCCAATGTGTGTGTGTGTGTATTCTCCTATCTAATATGAAAAGTATTATTCTTCTATCTTAGATGAAAACATATTTGTTTGAAAGATTGTTTTTAAGAAAGTCATTATTTTTGAAAGATTTAATGAACATATATTCCAAAGAGAATTGTTATGAGATTTGATTGCTTTGATGATTTAAAATCGAGATGGAAGTGAATTGAGATTTATTATGATGACTCACATGTTTTGCCCGATATATTTTACTCTCTTATGATTATGATGATTTTAATTCGAGCTAAGTGAGTTATTTATATCAGCATGCATAGTTTTTATAAACTGTAATGATATTAAGATATTATTTTATATATGCATTGCACCCCCATATGCTCGGTACGTTTCCATGGTACTGACCCACATATTTGTATGTGGGCTACAGTTTCTCGAAATGTAGGTACAAGGTATAGTGTACATCTTCAGATCCAGTTAGTTCGTGGTATCCAGTCAGCAGGTGATAAGTCCTTTTGATCAAGGGCTTGGGTCAGTTATGCAGAACTAGTAGTGTTGTATTTTCTTTATTCAGTGTTATTGAGTTGGGATAGTCGGGTGTCATGACTCGGCTACCTACAGCCAGTACTAGTAGAGGCTTTATAGATATTTAGTAGAAGTTGATGTATTTCATTTCAGTTTTGGTTGTAAAAGCAGAGTTGTAATATTGTAAATTCAACATTGTATTAATCAAGTTCAAAAAGAGTTATTTTCTGTAGATTTAAATATATATATTTGTACTTATTATTTAGTTGCTTATGAGATATACCAGTAGAAAGGTTAACTTGGGGTAACTTGTGAACCTAAGCACCGTGTGACGCCTCGGGACCCAATTTTGGGGCTTTATAAACTTGGTATCAGAGTATAGAGTTCAAGTGTCCTAGGGTGTCTATAAAGCCATATCTAGTAGAGTCTTGCGAAATGGTACGGAGATGTCTGTACTTTTCTTTGAGAGGCTACAGGGCATTTAGGAAATGTTTCCCTTCTTTTAAGTGTAGGACCGTTCCATGAAAAGGTTCTCTAAGAAACTTATATAAATTCTTATCTTACTCTATTCTGGCCAACTCTGCCTCATTTCCAAGGTATCAGAAACAGTTGAGCTTCATTCTCCATGGATAGTTATGGGATTGTAAAAGAGCTACAAAAGTATCCTATCAGTACTTTTGAGTTTCAAAAACTGAAGTGCTTTATCAGGCCTGTAGAAATCGTGCACTAAGCCTGAGTCAGATATACTTTCAAATTTCTCCTCAGAATCCATAATGATAATCTATACTTCTCTATCTCTTGAGGTAACATGTTCGGCAAGTTCCAATTTCCTCCTCAGATATTGCTCTTATATTTGCTGGCAGAAGTTTCAGAAGTTTCATAAAGTGGCTTAAGAGGAGCCTTTTAGTGTGTTATAAGTCCCTCAAATTTAAAGTTATGCCCTCGTTCTTACGAGTTATTCAATTAAGATAGAGTAAGGTGTATTCTTAGATCATTGAATGTTGTGTGTCAAGTTTCTATCTCTTGTATTACATAATTTTGTTATCATTGTGGTTGTGAAAAATCAAAGTCTAGTGAAGCCGTGTGGGACCTATTTCGATTCACTAGCATAGTTGCTTTGTTATTCATCTAATTTTCTTGTTCAAAATACAAAACCAAAGTCTAGTGAAGCCGTGTGAGGCCTATTTCGATTCACTAGCAACTTGTTGTTTATCTTGTTATTCTTGTGTTGGTTGAAAGTTTGGGTTTAGAGCTGTAGTGACAAGAAAGGTGGTAAGGGTAATTTATTGAGTGTATGTATAGCCGAATCTTGTTTTTTCATATGATCGAGTTAGTAATGAAGTGATATATCCTTGTTTGTTAGTTTAGTAAAAGTTAGAGAAGGAGATTTTAGTTAAGGTGGATTGTTGTTTGCATGAGGTAAGAAAAGAGTTATTGATGGAATTTGTTGTGATAGGAAAGTATAGGTTTTAATGAAAGTACTTGGTGGTTAAGTATTGTTATTTTAGGCTTTCCTGAGATTTCAAGAGGAAGTTTAGTTGAAATTTATAGAGCTATGAAAGTAATTTAGGTGCGAAGATGGGTAAATAGTAATGATGTGAAGAAGAAGGATGTGTTAACAGATTGTAAATAATATAGGCCATATGATTATGATCGATTGTCATTGTGTACTAGTTTTTCTTTATGCTATGTTCTATAGTATTAAAGTGAAAATTGTGTGTGAGATTGGGTTGTAAATCATATTTAGCTCTAGACATTAAGTTTGAACAGTTGATGGTTCAGTGGTTGATGCTAGTTATATGGAGGTGATCTAGTAGGCCTAAACAGTGTATGCAAGAGTGTAAGATCATGTGTTCGTAATTAAGTATGGTGTAAAGGTGTGCCCAAGGTGCTATGAGGCTGCATTATTTTTTGAGGATTATTGCATATTGTGTGGTTAATAGTAACGTTGAGTTGCTAGGTGGAGAAAGGCTAGTTAGATAATTTATGTTGTTCTTGATAGCTAAGTTAAGGAGTTATGATTGAAGATGTTGAGCCTTTTTCGTATGATTATTATTCTCATGGTTTGGAAAAAAATAAAAATATAAGAATAGAGGTGTGATCTTGGTAAGTTATAATTATGTGATTAGAGATGTAGGTATGGTTGCAAATGAGAGTGTAAGTCTTTGATGATGATTTTTGAAGCTAGAAAGTTAAGGATGGCATATGGATGGGTTATTCAAGAATGAAGTCGGTAAGTTCGAAATTAGTTTATTCTTGTGAGTTTAGCATTTATTTGTAGATATTAGAATGATGAAATAATGGCTTAATCTTGAGAATATGTGAGGTATGCCTTTAGGGGTATTTGCCTTAAAGTTATATGTGGTTTTAATGATAGGCTTGAATGTTATGTTGGGTGTAAGATGATGAATGCAATATGCACTAGTGAATCTATATCAAGAGTTTTAAATTAGTCATTGAAGTGGTAAGGCATGTTATGCTTAGGGTGTGAGCTCTAAGAAGATATAGAATATTGAACCTTGTGGTTTAGACTAGTATTGTGGTTTGGCATGTTGTATCTTGTGATTTAGTGTTAGGCTTGATCATGGTGAGAGAACTTAGTTTGGTTTAGACCTTAGTAGAAAGATTTTGCAGTGCCAATATGAGAATTATAAGTTAAATCAAATGAGTATGGTATTTAAGGGGAATAGTATAGTTGAGAGAGCATTTGAGACGTGATGCTAAGCTTGAAAGTAAGAAGTTGCATTACCTGCGGCCTAGCAATCCTATCCTAGTTTATGAGTTATATAATTATATTCCATGCTATAGAGTTATATCAATGTTGTAATTCCTTAGTCAAATATCTTGTTCAGAGTATGCCCAAAATTCTTTGCTCCCTAATGTCAATAGAATTTCGTAGAAAAGTGCTGAAG